>NW_010104860.1:18339-33664 GCF_000699245.1 Pterocles gutturalis | reverse complement strand
TCCAGTGCAGGCTCTCCACAGGGTCACAGACTCCTTCAAGCACATCCACCTGCTCCAGCATGGGGTCCTCCAGGGGCTGCAGGTGTATCTCTGCTCCACCACTGACCTCCATGGCTGCAGGGGCACAGCTGCTGTCTCACCACAGGCTGCAGGGGAACCTCTGCTCTGACGCACGTCCTCCCCCTCCTTTCTTCACTGAACTTTGTGTCTGTGTGATTATTTCTCTCACATCCCACTCCTCTCTCTGCTGCAGGTTTTCTTTTTTCCCCTCTTAAACACGTTCTCACGGAGGCACCACCACCATTGCTGACTGGCTTGGCCTTGGCTAGAGGCAGGTCCGACTCGGAGCTGGGGAAGCTCCTACTGGCTCCTCACAGAAGCCACCCCTGTAGCTGCTCCCCCCACTTCCAAAACCCCACCACACAAACCCAACACACCTCCCCATGTTATAAATGTGATACCATATGTAGTTTCTGTTCTTGTCCGTCAAGTGGATTTAGATAAGGCAACAAGGTATGACAAGACATAGATAGATTTGAGAGTGATCTCTCACCTGTTAAACAGAACATTTTTCCTCCTCAGGTTCCTTTTGCAGCTGTGTTATGCTGGAGTTAAGGGAGAAATTTTTTTACCTCCACCTCCTCTACAAAGATCAACTCACCTGCTGTGGCTCCCTGAACATTTAACAATGGGTTAGAGAAAGAGTAGGAAGAGGTGACTGTGTCTGTGTCAGAACATACTTTCTGAAGTCTATAACAAAGTGATTACATAAAACATAATCGGAGTGGGGTGAGGGGGAGAAAATAAACTGAGATCCACAGAGAATGCTAGCATGACTTACTACCTATTGCAGAAGCTGACCTAGTAACTGTATATGCTACATAGACGAGACCATCCTATCACATACATTGCAGGGGAGAAAAAAAAAAGGCTACTGATACAGAGACTGCAGACAGATACCACACACAAACTACAACATACAGACTTTCAGCCATCCTAAGCATGGCACATTAGCACCAAAGCAATCCCAGGGTTGTGGTGCTAGCTGTTTTACTGATAGCTTTCTTGGAATCCCTGCAAGCCTCATGATGGCCACGCAATGCTCTATTTGTACTGTTAAAGGTAAGTGCTATTTTTCCCTCACTCCACTGGTCACCCAACTTCTTCAGAGGTAACAGAAGATACTTTCTGGAAGTGTTTATTTCAACCAAGGCAGCACAAATTTCTAGCAATGCTCGTCTCAAGCTAAAACTGACAGAAGTTTTCCAGTTCTGTAGTATTCCTTCTAAGAATCCTCCGGAGATACCGTAGTTGTAGAAAACTACTTTTCAGAAGAGAATTCTGCCCTAAAAATTTTCAAGGTACTTTTCAAACAAATTTGCTGTATTTTGTTGATAGCTAAAATACAACTTCAGAATAGAATGGCAGGTTCAATTTTGGATTACATGTTATCAATCTTTAATACAGAAAGAGAAAATATTTTTTAAAACCTAAGCCAGCACTGGAACAAAAAAACCCAGTGCATCTCCTTCCCAAAACTTCCTGTGCATCTGTCCCCCTCTATTGCCTTCAGAAACTGGTGATGATGTGCCAGGACTGAATTACAAAGAACTGCAAGTAAAGACTTATTTTTATAAAGCCTCACCTGGAAAAGCAAGCTTTCCAAATACTGCAGAGCAAGAATCTCCCCATTTTTTGGCACTTTGTTCTCCAAGGATTAATACCACAGAAGCATGTTGCCTTGCCAGTAGAGGCTATTCCAGTTTACAACAGTTTTGGCTTCCTTGCTCCTCTTTTGTTTTAAGCTATACAGAATACAGTCCCCGTTCCACTCCTAACGTTGTTCCTTAAATTCCCACCTCCTATCAGGGTCTATCTACCTCTTTGTCTGAAAACAGAGGTCAGCCTGAAACATTTCTAGTAATTCAGTGTTTCAACAAGAAAAATCAGAGGAGTTCACATTATCACAGAGAAGTTCAATATTCAGTGGAATAAACTGAGTTACAGCATCTTGTTTCTGGCAGAGAAGAGTTAAGTGAGTAAAGGGGAATCTGCCAGCTAACTGCCTCCAGCAGATACAGCAGTGAGTGGGGTCAGTTCCTGCTTTAATAGATGATTTATATGAAGCCTTGGTTTAGCGACCACATTTCTCTGTCTCTCTTCTTCCTCACTGGAAAGATGATCTGGTCACTGTAGTCTCAGCAAGGAGTTCTAGCACATCATGAACGTAAATTTCTGTCTATTTTATGTGGCCATTACAGAACAAAAGATTAAAATTACTATAATTATTTTTGGAGGGGACATAAAGCAGAAGGAGAGGTGAGGAAGCAGTAATTAGAAAGGCAAAGAAAACTGAAGTGAAATAAATTTATTCCTCTAATAGGCAAGTGCAAGCCGCTTCACTGACACATAGTACAAGGCACTATAACCCAAAGGGTAAAATGTAATAAAGCAATGCTATTGCTAATGCCCACACTCTTGGTCTAATTAATTTTCTTTTATTTCCCTGTCTCCATCCTGGCACTGTAAAGAAGAATGCAATGCATGAAGGCTGGGTGCAGAAGTGCTGCACAGGGCTAAGGCAGCATACCTGGCAACTGCTAAAACAGAACTTCAAAGTCTCAGCTCCCTTTGAAAACCCATCAGGCAAGAACCACTCCTCCCCTTCAGCTCCTTTAGGAGCTGGTACACTTAACTACTTCAGTATGTTTGGCAGTCGTACAGCCACTTCCAAAGCAGGTGGTGGAGTGGAAGATTGTGGGAGAGCCCCAAATCACTCGGTTGTCTCCACCTTTCCCCAGCAGCCAGGGACACACGTGCTGACCAAGCAGGCCAGCTGACAGACCACAATTAAGCATGAGAATAGGGAATTTGTGATTACACCTCTGCAACTATAGAAAAGGCCCAGGCTTACTTCAGCAAACTGGGTCAATGATATCTTCCTCCAGGAAACTGCTAAATCTGATGACAAAGTCTGTCATTAGAGGAAAATGAGTAAAAGTATGTTCAGATAATTATATTGTATAGTACAAAGAGCTAGCACACTCTAAAAGACAGTTCCCAGACTTGTCTAGGATTTGTTGAAAGATTCCTCTCTGTCAGACCACGTCTGCAAACCATGCTCAAGTTGCACAAAACTTACTTGGATCACCTAGAGCTTGAAGTATTTTATAAGTGAGATTTCTGCCTCTGCCTACAACTGCAGGCTCAGAGGTGGAGACTGTAAGCACTGGTTTTATTTGCAGCACCTAGAAAAAAGCTTTTAGATTCTGTTCATTTGAATAGGTACTCATATTTGTGATATTTCGACCTCCAGTGTGGACAGAAGAGTCTATGATGCAGTTGTGCCAGCTCTGCTGGTCATCCCAGCTGCATACTATATCCATCTTTTCCCTTTGGAGTTTGAAAAGAATAGGAATCCAGGGATGGTTTTCTTAGGGATGCATCTTTGCTTCATTCCTTAATGACTGATTTTGGGTAGGCCCTTCAATAGCTAGGTCTTCTGGACTGTATATGGGTGTTGAATATTTGTAATGACTCTGAAAACCAAAAGCCAAGAGTAGGTATCTTCAGAGGAAGTGCAATAGCTTTCATAGGAATTTGTGGTTAAAGATGAAAAAAAGTTATGCAATCCTATATTCCAGTCCAACCCAATTCCTTTTTCTAGAGCCAAATGGAATTGTTTCCTACAGCATACAGAGAAAATTGTATAATTAGTCAGAAGCTCCCAGACTCAGGAACACAGATGGGAACCATGGAATCACTACCTCAGGAATTTCACCAACTGATTGCATGTAATGCTAAGCATGAGCACATCAAAGATGCAGCTGCAGATGCTAAACCCTTATAAGGAAAGACTAAAATATCCCAGCCACTTAGTGGAATCATGTCCTTTTCAAGAGTTCCCTCCTAGCACAGATAAGGCACGTCAAGAGAGGACAATAACAACAGTGTCCAGTGTCCGATCAAGAGATCTCCATTACGTGCCACTTCTTTATACTTGATGCCTTTCATGATGTTTTAGCAAATGTTCTAAATAGAGCAGACTTTTCTCACAAAGGCCACAACTGATACATTTCACAGAAAATGAGTATGTAGTAAAGACAACTAAGAGTCCAAACATGACCTCCAGATGGCTTGAGCTGAACACAGTAACATTTGCAAAGACGTTAACCTTCATGTTGTGTACTGTGTTTATAGCTCTCTAGAGACTAGTTGGAGTATAAGACAGTAAGCAAGCTCTCACATAAAGGCAAATAATAGATACTAGAAAAAAACCTGAAACTAAGTGACAAGAGTAGTTGTTACCCAGTTTTGCTACCTAACAATATACACCATAAACACTAGAGTGAGGTTTCGATAAACAAGATGCAAACAACCATGCATTCTGTAGCAACAAGCAGAACAATTCTCCATCTATGAAGTTACATGATATCAGGAATTTAGATTATTTCAGAGTGAGACAAGCAAAAAACAAAATATCCAGCATCACAGTTCTCTTTCCTGTCACAGAAATGCTCCTCAGTAACATGGGCCTAATGTCTACACTCACATATTTGGGTTCCACAATGCTTTACAGGACATAATATGTTAACAAAGAATTTGTTCTGTTTAGAAATTACCAACAAAGAAAGCCACTGCACTACCTGAATTGGATTCTGTCCTCTCTGCCTCAAACCAACGTAGAAATTTGTGCATAACTTCCATTCTCTTTACACAGATAGCAGAGGATACTTTCCTATTTAAACCACTGGGGTTAGCATCAGGAGCAGGAAAGTGGAATTTCAGAAACAAATGAAAACATGACTCTGACTTTAAAAACAAAACAAAACAAAAAAACCAACTCAAAATCAGTTATCTAAACAATGTCCTGAATAGAAGGATAAAATATTTAAATGACTAAAAATGTGTTGGGTCCAAGTTTCTTGAAATATACCAGAATAATCCAGTTATTAAAACTGGGCTTTCCAAATTATTTTACCAGTACTTGTTATTTTATTCAATAAATACTTTTAAAATTTATTATATGCATTCATTTACATAAATGAAAATGTAAAAATAAATAGTTTTGAACATTATTAATAGATAACAGAGAAAGTTCTTATTCCTGTAGATTTTTAATGGAATTAATTCCACATTAAAACATAGCTCCTTCTTGATGGTTTTCAAAATTAAAGAAAGATTAGGAAGTTCTCAGTATTTAAAACCAAGCTCTATGAAAGCCAGCTTTTACAAAAAATCTTAATAGGCAGCCTTTGTTGGAACTGTTCATAAGGAATAAGCTCTAAACTTTCTTGGGTTTTGGTTTTTTTTGGTAAGGAATTTTGAAAACAGAAGGCTAGGGGGATCGCTGTCAGTAGGAACCAAAATCTCGCTCTCTTGGCGAATATTCTGGAGATATTATATGCAGCTCACTATTAGAAAGAGATGTGTTTACCAATGCACCTCATCTTATGAGCAGCAAGGTCTCTGAAGAATTACTTTTGGGGCTCTCTTTCAGAGTTTCAAGAACCTGGGCGTAGATCTTCCACATACACTGTTTTCCTTGTTGATTTCTTCACAACAGATAAGGTTGTGTCATCTTTGCCACGTTCACTGCCTTTTGGAATGTTGGAGAGCTTTTAATTGCTGTTCAAATTATCATCCACAGGAAGATATTTTTCAAGAAGCCAAAATCTTTACCATCATGAGACTGTCAAAGAATCTTACACCCACATGTCTTCTAGTGGAGCTGAGATCAGAAATATCTCTATTTCAAGTTATTTCAAGTTTTTTTCTAACACCACAGTTTGAGATCTTTTAGGAAACAGCTGTGGGAAGCAGAAGTCACTACACTTCTACTTCCAGTAAGTAGTATATTGTCTTTAATGAGTACTGGAAATTTCTCATTTGAAATTCAGAATTATTGTTTCGAAGTGATAGAAGCCATAAATCCTAGTCAGTCATTCATCAGTACCATTAAAGACCAGTATACGTGTCAAACCTGAACTTCCGACTAATGTAAAGAATATTCTTTCATTTATGCTGTTCTTTGGCTAAGATTTCTGAAAAGTCCCTGAAAATGCTTTATTAGTTGTAAAAATACATATGGATCTGAAAGTTCAAACAGTTTCTAGGAATGCCAAGCCTTCACTGCTATGATTGTTACCTCCTTCCAGATCTACACTCATTCACCAGCAGCAAGAAACAAAATCCTAAACTTTCTCAGTTTCAAGTCTCAGCATCTGCAGCAGCTTTTCAAAATACTAAGTGAAGAGAAGCTGACACCTCTTCACTCAACAGCGTCTTTATCCCAATACCAAAAAAAGAAACAGATGGTCCAGACTTGAGGTTTCTTCCTCCTCTTCACATAGCCTATCAAACTGAAAGTTTTCTGAGCTGAATTTTGAAGAAAACTCAATTTTCAACACTGAAGACATTCACTGCCCAACTTAGCTACATTCTTCACAGAGAAGATTATAATTATTTTTTTCAGCAACAAGCAAATTAAGAATTCTTTATGCATACAAAAAGTTAAGATCACATAAGCCACAGCCTTCTTGCTTCAAAAGGTGACTTTTGCCCAGGCTAAGCATCCCTGACAGACAGCTGCCAAGCAGCATGTGCAGCACTGACAGATAACAATCTTCTTAGACTAACTTTTCAGTCAAGACCTATGTGCCAGATAGCAAAAAGATAGAAAGGGCAGTGGAAGACATTTACTGAGCCAGATGCAATCGGAAATTCAAGCAAAGAAGCTGTGCAACATCATGGATACCAGCAGCTGGAACATAAATAGTGTCTTTGATAAGGCTCTCTCCCTTTGAAATTCCTTTTACTAAAGGTTTTTGTTGCAGGGCCAGTGTTCAGTAGACTTGGATCAGCCAGGCTGCCTTGGCCTCTCCCCACCTGCTTTGCTGTGGACAGTAATTGGATGAGAAATGTTAATAAAAGTTCAGTGAGTGCAACAGGAGAGTGTCTGGAAACTGTGGTATCTTTAAGCACTATCTAGCTTTTTTGCCTATTTTTGTTTTTAAATAATATCCATCTTTCAACTGTTGTTACTTAATGAAACCCTAGAAATAACTGCTTGTGATAAAGGACTCTGGATATATCAGTATTTCCATCCTGACATTGCAGAGCCTACCTTTAATAGTGCACTTAAAAAAAAACTTTGTAATTGGCACTGGTTCTGGACAATCCAATAACCAGCTTTCCTGAGCCATCAAAATGCTTTATTGCTCATTACCAACCAGGTTGTCTTACCCAGAGCATTTTGGTTAAACTACTCACTGGCTGATAGTACACAGTGTTGGGTAAAGACTAAGAAAGTACTACTAACCATGACTATTACTCATTATTATAATTCACACTATTCCCTTAACAAAAAGCTGGAATTCCACAGTGGAGTTCTGGTTGCCCCACCTTCTTCAGATTACACAATATATGTACACCTCAAAAACCAATGAGTGAACAGGATCACCAACCAAAGCTGTCACCACATGCACAGGGAACACTGAAATACTTCCTGACTTTTTTACGTTGGTTTTTTTTTTTTCCTCTCCCCTTTTTTCAAAAGAGGTTTTTGTTAAACACTGGAGCCCTGCATGGCTCACAAACCGCTGCTGCTTGATACCTGCAGCCCAGAGAAGCCCTGGAGAATAGCAGGCTGTCATGGAGCCAACAGCATACAATTCACAAATTCCTGTGTCAGCTACTAAACTCCCCCAGTTTGAAAGGTGGGGAAAATTAAGTGACAAAGCAGGATCTTTATAGGAAAAGCTGACTAACACTTTCAGGGATAAGAAAGGGGTTTCTTTGTGCTTTCGGCAGGGAATTCCCATTTATATCACAGGATAAAACACCAAAAAGAGCATCATGCTCATCATGAGCAAGCCAAGCTAAAGCATGACCTCAGGCTGGATAGAGAATGTGAACATGTACTGGTGGTGGAAACTTCACTGTACCATGGAAGGTAGCCCCAAAACAAAGCCTAGCAGGAAGGAAAACCCTTTGGCCCCTTTTGCTGCTTCCTCCTCTGGCATTTGTACTTGATCACTGAAACCCTCAACTCATCTGAGCTTGACTCCAGGCCCTTTGGCTGCTGACTTGAGACAGTTGTCCCGGGACTGACCCACATGAGGGCTACCTTCTGGAAAGGCTTTCCACATGGATCTCAGATCACACTCTGCTCCCAACATCTGACAGGCTTACTGAGATAGCAAAATAATCCCAATTCAATTTATCTTTCTCAGTTGTACAACACTAATGTCTTCAACACAGCTGTTCAAGACCTTTACTCTCACCAGTAACCAAGCTTCCTTTCTAACACTACCCCCAGACACATCCATTTTCTTGAAGTGAAAAGGTATAGGCCAGACCTGGAAATCTCCAAAATATTCACAATGAGTTCAACTTCAGGACAGCCCTGGAGAGCATGAGGCAAATGAAAGAAAGGTTGCTAACCTGTCTTGTCTTTCATAAGCATGGCTTACAAAGGGGATTCCCATTTTTACAAAGCAGCATTCTGTTGTGTGTCTGGTAGGGAGGATACAGAACATGCAGCTCTGAGATTTCAAAGTGCCTCACTGTGACCCACAGGAATAGTACAGTTCAAAGATGGGCCCATTCAATCCCTCTGTTCTTAGGCCAGATGGACCTGCCCTAAGATCAGTTCTGGGAAACCTCCCAATGCCCTTCTCCGATGCACAACTGTGAACTAATTCCAACAGCTATGGCATGGTAGCATGGGTTTCATTTCTACCCCACTACCTGCAAGACCAAGCAATGGTCAAAACTTGAGGTCTCTGCATGGGGAAGAGCCAGGGATGGATAAAAATATTGCTAAAATAAATAGGAAAGGGGAGAACCAGACATTCGTGGGATTCCCTGACAGCTCCGTGCAGAAGGAAGGGCTGGGCTGGAAAAAACAGGGCCCCAGGTTCCTGCCAAGCTGTCTGAGGCCCGTCCTTTCCAAATAGCTCAATGAAACAGCCAAGGCTCCCTTGTAACCCTTTCAGATCTTCTCTAGAGAGAAAGGCTGCTGTGGCCAGAACTGCTCCCACAGAGGGGTCCCCTCATTCCTAGAAGGCTGTAAGCAGCAGAGCCGATCTCCCCCACAAGAGCTACAGCTAACCCCCTGAATACCCCTTTGGAATGCAACTATTTTAAAGGTGATTGGGAGGTTTAAATAAATGCAGAGGAAAGGGAGATCTGGTGGTCACTTTGCCACATGAAATATCTAGAACCTACACAGGATATTTCAAAGAGATCTAAGATCAGGGATAGCTGGGTGGAGGTTATGAGTCAAGCAGTGCAAGACATTAAAAGATTTCAACTTGTTCTATATTGAATTAGATGCTTATTAGAACAGAAAATAGCATGCGACTTAGGTTACAGCCAACAAAATCCACTGACAGCAACTGAAAGCAGGAAAAGGAAAGTTCACTGGTGAGGAAGGAAAAAAGAAAAAAAAGGAAAAAAATGTATCAGCATGAACTGCCTATACTTGTTGCTCAGTTTTACATTTACTGCAATAATCGAAGAAAAACAACTGCATATTAATAAAAAAAAAATCAGTGTTTAGCATGGTCAGAGGCCAGCAAAATATTAGTATATGCGAGTTAGAAAATAAAGATACAATAGTGTTACTTATTAAAAAAACAATGTTTTACTCCTACTTGATGTACTGTTTTAATTTCTTGTCATCTCTACAAAGACAGCCAGACAATTATTAGAGGGCTGGGAAGATCTCCATTTAGCACTTGAAAAGAATGGGACTGTTTAGTTTAGGAGAGACAAATAAGAAGGGAAATGATAGAAACACAGAGAATAAGTCGTGCAGAAAATAAATCAGGCATTACTGGTTGCCCTCATGTAATAGGGGTGCAGAGACTTTTGGCAAATTTGGGGAAAAAAATTTAAAAAAGGAAACTTTTGCGTAATATGTAAGTTTACCTGTGGAACTCACTGCTATGGTTCAATGAGACTAGAGTGTTTTAAGAAAGTAAAAATATATTATTAATAACAACATCCACACTAGACTATGTAAAACAGAAAGTACTGTGAGAACCATAAGCCAGCTGCTAACAGGTGGAGGGTAAAAGCAAGCTTCCCCCCCAGATAGGGAATGTCACTGCTGCCCATCAGAACATTCTCTGTGCTTCTACTGAAGATGGTGGTGGCAGTTGCTCCGAACCACAGGACAGGAGATCTAGACAGATTAGCAGCCCAGTCCAGGATAGCAAATCCTGTGTTTACATTGGGGTAAGGTCAGTCTGTGGAGGCAGCTGAAATGAGAAGACCCCAAACCACTATGCAGTATTGGCTTGGGGGAAGGTATGAAACCCCTGTTGCTCCCTTCCACCTACCACCATGGGCTGCTTGCTATGAATAGTGGGAAAGATCCTCATATCTTCTCTGAAAGGAAGCCATGCAGCCAAAGAGAAACCTGCTCCCCTCAAATTTCGAAAGCTATTTGCAAAAGCCATAACTGCCCAAGGCCCACAGACACGGGTAATGTAGCTGTGCCCCCTGTGCTCAGCTAGAGCCAGTTCAAGGGAGGCCCCAGGCTGTGGCTCCAGCAAAGCCTCCCAGAAGGAGCAAGCAGAGAGGCCACAGCCACACAAGCCTGCCGGAGCCCTGCTCGGCCCTGCTGCAAGGCCCCAGCTCTCGCCTCCGGCTCACAGCCCCAGCACTGGCTCCTAAGCTCTCCCTGCACGCAGCCCAAACCCCCTTCGCCTCTGGAAAGGGTCCTGCGATTAATCTCACTTATTACCTCGGAAAAGTAACAGCACGGCGGCTGCCAGCCAAGTCCGACTCAACAGCGTCTGGGGAGCTGAGGCTGCAGGGCCAGGCCTCAGACTGTCTGGGCAAGTCACGAGCTTTCCGCCTTTCCTCTCCCGGAGGCTCCAGACAGACAGAGCCAAGGCCTAGCTGTGGGAAGCAGGGATCCTTCAGGACTGTGCCAACCCGTGGTGCCGAGGCTCAGGGCGATTTCCGAGCAGGATGGAGAGTAATTGGACCTGCCATCACAAGTTTCTTTAGTGTGACCAAAATATATATAGAAAAAAAAATACAAGGCAAGCCACATATTTCTGAAGTTTAAGTCAGCCAATTCACTTCCACAGTTAACAAGTTGTCACCACTGACCCTGGGAGATGTGTAAAAAAAAAAAAAAAAAAAAGGTAAGAGGTTGCTGGGGCAGGGGAAGGCTGTTACAGGCACAAATATGCATGGCTAGAGGAAGAACATGCACAAACTAGAGATGATGAGTGGCAAGAATGTACAGCTACCCAGGCAGTACTTTTATTTTTCACCTGCCCTCCTCAAACCTCTTCTGAGCAGAAGGTAATAATAGACCAAACCCCAAATTCTGGGCCCTCAGAAATGCTGCTTCTCAGGGACCACAGGCAGAATGAGTGTGACAGAGCGGTCGAGGAGACACAGACAGTACATTGGTCATGGAAAAATCACTGTACCCACCCTCAATTACTCCTCCAACTCAAATAAAGAAATGGAATTATTTTAGGCGTTAAGGTAAAGAGAAGAGGATAGGCGGTGTGAGGTGCAAGGAACTGACACATGGCTATGGTAGCACAGGGCTGGACTCAGCATTGTTGGTCTGCTGCTCTAGCACTTCTGTGCTGCTTAGCTAGGGAGGTGTTAAGGTCAACGCAGTTTGCTCAAACCAAACTGAAGGCCTATTGTGTAGCCCCCAGCGCCTGCTTTCTCCCCTCATTTCCTCCAGAGGCATCACTGCAGCAGTCTCCAAGTTTGTTTGCATCAAGAAGTTGTGCAAACAAATAGGCTCTGACCACTTGGCAAACGTACCACAGGACAGCAGTCAGGCGGCTTCTACCTTGCAAGAGACTGCAGGAAGCTTGAAACATATTATTTGGACAAGAATTAAGTCACTATCAACCCTTAAGATGCAGAACTACAAGGCAACACATGTAACAAAGAGAAACAGATTTACTCTTATAAAAAACCTGGCATTAGCTGCCAAAATCCTTGGGAATTCTTTCCTCCATACTTCTAGTTGCAAGCTCATAAGTAGTTAGCTCTTTCCCACAGCCCCTACTGCAACATCCATGCTATTTCTGCCATGCTAAGCCCACCCTGGCCTAGCTCACAAGTCTTGCAAAAAAGCAAGACTGTCCCATCAATTGCTCACCCTTCTATCATTATGAGAATCACCTTGCACTTGCACATTAGCACATATCTTGGCTATTCCAGTATCACTCTTCTCATAGCTCTTCAGAGCCTGTCTAGTCAGGATCTAAGCTTGACTTCTTATTTTACATTCCATACCGCCAAAATTTAAAATAAAAACTGAGGAAACGATGAAGCCACTTTCACCTTCCCTTTATGTCAAATGCAGCAAGCTGCCCCTTTGACACAAAGGATCAAGACTGGTGAACCACAATTAGCCTGTGATAGTTGTCTGCCGTCTTCCTGACAAAGTGCAAAATTGCAGTGGAAATAGAGACGTCACTTAACACCAACACAAACTCTCAAAAGAGATCAAAGATGCTTCCACATCCTCACAAGTCCAAAAGTTATATACTGACTATGATGGGAGCAGAACATCTGAAACCTAGAACATGTAGTACAAGTACTCCTAGGAGTAATTGAAATTGGCATGAAGCAGTAGTAGGTCCTGGGTGGGGAAAGAGGATATGAAGTATCCACTAGCCAGCTGAGGTTAGGGAAGGCCAGTGATTAAAGGAGGTCCTGGTTAGGGAGACTGCAAAAGCACTGTAACGTTGTCAGGGGATGTGGCACAGTGGTCTCAGTTTGTGAGCTGGGGTGTGCAAGAGAGTAGAGTGTACAAACATTTTTCTGTGTAGAATTTTTGGGCTACAAATAAATACATATTTGCTATTAGAACAGGCACAGGAAGCTAACTTTTAAAGTGGTACTGGATTTCCTGCATCCATATTGTTCATCTGATTTGTACATGAGCAGTAAATCTATGCAATGTGACCCAGCAGGACATGCTATGTGAATGCTCTAACTGTGCTGTGAATCAGCATGAAGTCTGATTCTTTCAAAAAGCTGCAGGCTTACTGCACATCAGGTATTTCCAGAATTTCCAGACACAAAGCATACTGTTTGGGGTTCTTGAAAGCCTGACTTGCCAAATGTCTGGGTGACATGTTCTAGTTTCCCACCCCATTTGATACTTCCAGGCAAGTAAACATAAAAATGAAAATACACAAAGCAGAACCCTTTTGGGAACATGGACATATGGCAGGAATGTCCACATAGACCATAAAGCCCTGAGTGGCTGCTGCTGTTACTACCACTGAGAATGACACCAGAGCAAATTAAACTTAGAAACCCTTACATCAGAAAATCGAAAAGGTCTGGTTTTATACAATTTAACCCAGATTAGACAGCCTGCCAACAGAACATAATTTCTCAATGAACCTGAGCACCTTGGCTGAAATTATGTGCTAAGTATTTTGGGCATGTCAAAAAATGAGAAGAGGATAATCCCTTGCTTCTGACTGCAGTAGCCCTCCCAGGCTGTCTAGTATATTTGGACTGCCATTCTGCCCTCTGATCACAGGGAAGCTTGCTTGCCTGCTGCCCTTAAACATGTTAGATAAATCTGTCAGAAGATCCAAGGAAAAAATATGCTGAGTACTTCAGAAGACTGAGAGTGGTCTTTAGGTTTGAGAAAGATATTAATGAAAGAACAAGAAGCTAATGAAACAGAGGTCTGAGAAAACACGGACCATTTCACTCCTGAATTCTTGCCAACAGGCTGTCTGTATGAGTTCTAAAAGATGAACCTAAGCAAGGGTGGCTTCTGTTGAATCCAAGGTGCCCACTGAAAACACAGAAATCTGCACCACTTAGAAAGAAATCTTTCTTACTAGCTTTGGTCCAGGTCTTGGAGATTAAGTGACCTGCAGAGCCTGAGTTATTCTTTGAGGGGATATCCACTGTCTTTTTCAAAAAACAAGTGACACAGCTGCTGCAGATTCCAGTGCCAGAAGCTTCTAGGAATATCTACTGTCCCCACCATTATGGACTATGCAACTATTTGACAACAGGTACATGAAAGTTTAAATTCTGAATCTACAAGCTTCGTTTCTTAAACACCTGGGGGTTTTTACCTTTATTATGCAACTGAGAATGCTTTCAAGAGAATGTTTTTTTTCAACAGCAGTTCTAGTGAGGTCTTGGCTTCAGTGACTGGAAATTAGTTTCACTAGATAACGAGGAATCACTTTAATATTTGTTGTCCTTAGATTACATTACTAAAATTGTGATTAAAAAAATATTAGAATCTTAAATACTTCTACTATGAAACACATAACCATGTTTAGTGCCTTTACAGCAGAATGTGAACGAGTGGCAATCCTACCTGACGGAGAGAGTGAGAAGCTGAGATAGAACGGAAATAGGGCACTATGACAGGACTAGGGTTAAACGAGAACAGATTTGGCATTGCCTCAATGAGCTACAGAGGACAACAAAGGCAGAGCTGCAGCCAGTGTGGCAGAGGCTGAAGCAAACCCATGTACAACTTGGAACATCTCACCTCTTGTGTAGCCCTGCATGCTTCTTTGGGGCACAGTGAAAGCCTAAACCATCATTTGAGTGGGAATGGCACCAATGCTTATAGAAAGTGACCAAAAATAAGGTACAGCAGTGCAGATTTATACAATAACATTTTAACATATCCAGAACTGTTCCCTGTCTCTATATCACAAACTCAAGATCTCCTTTGCCTTTTGGTGAGCAGACTACTGATTTGGCACCTCATCTCACACAGAATTCAACAAAAGGGAGAATTTATTTGGAGAAACATTTAGACAAGTCAGTACTGGGAGAGTGAATTAAAGAGGAGGAATATTTGTCAGTAAGAATAGCCTGAATCCTGTAGATTGCAAGCATAAAACCAAAATTTTCAAACAAACCTCAGCAGCACTAAAATGGCTTAGATTTACCACAGAGTCATACAAAACCTGTAAGGACTGAGTTTCAGAGGCAGATGTTTGAACTGAAGCCAAGTGCAAGCCAGATAAGAGACCCATTTATAAAACATTTCCATCCTTGCTGAATTCTACAACTGATAGAACGGAACCTTAATAGAACAAAACAGGAAGCTTTTCTTCAAACAGTCATCCAGTACTGAGCACAGCCTGACACCCATCAGATGACCCTCTATGAACCGTTTGCTCCAACATAACAGATTAAGTAGCAAAAAAGGCATTTACAATACAAGATAGGCATCTCCATATATCATGACCTTGATATTCCTTTTGGAATTCTCTCATTAAATACAAGTTCATAGCCCAAGTAATACAGCACTGCCTCAACAATCCCC
>NW_010104860.1:0-18308 GCF_000699245.1 Pterocles gutturalis | reverse complement strand
TTTCCCTATTTTCATAAAACTTCTAACTCCCAGTATTCCGGCCATTCAATACAAGCAGCCGTGAAGATAAAGTAATTCAATAAAGGGTCTAATGACATCTTTGTGTCTCTTGCTCTGAGGATAAAAACACAGCAACTGAAAGACCAAATGATTCATAAATGGTTTGAAGATGGAATAGTATACCAGCTGTGGCCAGACAATTCTGAAGTACTTTTGGATTGCTGTGCAAAATAAAACAGAATTTCTGAAGGCATTAAACTATACACACAATGCTAGATGAGGCACAGCCCTAGAAGTCATTCAGAGTAGAGTTCTGGGCATTAAATGGTGGGTTCTCAGATCTACAAGTAATATATACCTGAAAGGGTTTCAGGGCAACGTAGCAATTACAGTGACTTCTGCAGATTTCTGTAACAGAAGATTTTCACCATGAGTAATCCTTTTCCAGCTATGTCTGCGACACAGACAGGTGCAAGCAGAGCTGAGAAAGGAACAGAACCTCTAGGACAGCCTGCACTCCGCTGTGCTCTCAAGCAATGTAGGAGAGGAAGGCAGTTTACACCTGTTGGATAGGTTCTTTATTTGGATTAGGTAATAGCTCACCTGGCTGAGCTCCAAGAGCAGAATCATCACCACATCTCTCAATAACTCTAAACCCCAGAGGCAAACATTGTGCTGGAAAAGAAAAAGGCCAGGAATTCATTTCTCACATTCCTCTTCTTTAGGCAGGATGAAAAGCAGTGACTGATGAACTAAGAACAATTTTACTTGAGCTTTCCAAATCCCATTCCAATCCTCCCAATGAAGGACCCATTTGGGAAAGGATGCCCACTCAGGTCACATGCCTTCTACAGATTTGTCTGCCTCTCTCACCTCCTTCCATTTTCCAGTAGCATTTAGGCACCAACAATAAGAATCAGTATTTTCATGCATACAGTACCTTCCAGTCCTAAACTCATGTGTTGGAGAAGCTCTGCCTCATTACTCTATTTAAAAATAAATGAATAAATAAATAAATAAATAATGAAGGCTTAGGCAAAGGAATAAATAATATTTACTGAAGTGGCAAAGGAAGAACTCAAATCTCCAGCAGTTCTCGGCCTGTATTCAGCCTAGTCTACTGCAGCAAGCTCATCTTGCTCCTAGCTTCCAAGATCCAGAATCCTTGGGGTAAATGTTGCTTCTCTTTCAATACCAAGAACGGTTTCACTGCAGGATCACAGTCCTCTGCCCTGAGTCTCATAAGCATATCAGCCATAAATGTAAATTCCAATGCCCAAAATTAATAAAAAGCATAAAGAAGCCATCTGAAAAATAAACTTTCATAAACACTGCAAGATGCAGCTCTATCTTGGAACAATCTAAACTTTGATATTCAAGGAAGAAGCAAGAAGATGAGGCCTTAGTGGAGATTTCTGCACTATCAGCTATAAGTCTGCATTCTGCATACATGTCTCCACACCGGCAAACCTAAACTTACAGATGCAGGGATGAGACATGATCAAAGAGAAACAGGCATTCCCCTTTCATTCTACATGTTCATCCACGCCCTTATTTCACCATGAACCTGCCAGCTCTCGGAACATATCTCTATTTTCATAGGCCTAGTTTCTAGAATAGTCCTGGGAAGAAACAGTGCTAGACCCTTAGATGTTATCTTCTGAGCAAGAAGCCAAACACAAATTACAAATGACCTCCTGATTGCATTGCATTCTTCTTTGAAAAGCTGGAGCAGCAATTTTAACTTACCTGACTGCTGAAAAGACAGATCTTCTGTCAGCTATGTGAGTGTCTGACTGAACAGCCCAAAATGACCCTCTTTTGTTGAGTGGTGACTGGCAGCTCTGTGGGGCAGCTGCATTCTCCTTGCTTATAGCTCCACTTGTCAAGTTCAGGTTTGTTAACTAAAGATGGGGAAAAAAAAAAGAAAAAAAAAAGCAACCACATCAGGAACAATTAAAAGCCAACAAAAGAGAAAAAGGTGTCATTAAGTAAACTGGACGGAATATGTACTAAGTAGTAAGACTGCTAGAGAAGGGAAGTTTTCATATGCAGAAAAAAGTGTGCTAGTTGTATAAAGCAGTGCGAGAGATGACACCAACAGCCACCATGCTTGAGATGAATTCAAGTACCAGCATTAAAACTACAACCCTTCCCTTCACAGAAGAACAAAGGAGAAAAAGGACAAAGATAGGGCAAAAATCCCAAATTAAAAAAGCAACATCGTGTTCCTATCATGTGAGAAATTAACTCTATATGCACTAATCAAAAGCTAGAAGCTCATATTACACGGAGCAGAGACCAGAGCATCTGCCCAGTCATCACAAGCTGTGTCACTAAGCCAGCCTTATGCATCTGTCCCCTCTCTACCACTCCCTATGCATACGCACAGGCACAATTCAACAACATGTATACTTTTGATATAAAATTCAAACCCAAACACATTAAAGGAACTTCTCACCCAACCACTTCCAAACTGTTCACACAAGTAAATACACTAGTTAATGACAGCTAATGACAGCTAAAATAATGTTAGGTGCATGTTTGCTATATCAAGCTCTAAAGAAATTATCTATGTGCTTTTACACATATAAAATGATCCCATTGTTTCTTTCTCTGAGCATTATTCTTGCGTTGGTTATCTTCTCAGAAGATCAAACTCTACAAACAGACACCGTTGATTTATTTAAAAGACCCAAAATACATAATGTAATGGTAAGTATTCATTTACACCTGAGGGAAAAAAAAAAAAAAAAAAAAAAAAAAGAGAACATTTTATGAAGGTTACTAAACACTACAAAGGTTGCAAAGCTAAGATTCCCAGTCAGGCATTGCTAGAATTAAGTTTAAGACTGCCTTTAATTACATGATCATGTGCTGCTTCTTAGGAGCACAGAACAGACCTGGTTCTGCACCAAGATTAAGGTCATATGGCAAGCAAGACTTACATGTATTGCCCCTGCTCACTTCTGTGGCAACTGGAAGGCATATAGCCAATGAGTTGTAGGACACAGACAGAAGAGCCTTAACAACTAGCCCTGCATCTGCTCCAGATCTCAAAGGTGATGCTTATTAAGTCACTTAAGTGTGACTTAAGCACAGCTTCTGAATTCCTAGCTTTGACATCTTAACAATGCTCTTTTACCAGAATTTGTGTGCAATTACTCAAACAGATACATACCAGCTTCATTGCAATACACTACACTCATACGTACAGAAGACTTGTGCAGGACTGCAGACTTCATATCCTCCGACTGGACTCTGGAGCGTGAACTAATATTGCAACTGGCAACACAGTAGGTTGCTATTCCTATGGGGTTTAGTAGCACAAGGCATCTAAGCATTTTTTTAAGTTCAGAAATCTTAACTCCTACTTCAGCTTCTGGACAGGATTAAATTACAGTGGTTATGCACATGCACTAGGCTTCTGCCCACGTCTCCAAAAGCAAATGCTTTCCTCTCATCCCTTCTCAGCTCTGTCCTTTCCCAGCCTTCCTCCTTGTCTGTTTGTCATTCTCACCTAGTCAGTCCCAGCGTCCACATTTCAGGTGTCATTCTCCTTATTCTGCTCAGTCCAGTTTCATTCTTAGACTTCCAGGACTGGCCTCCCCGCTGCTTCTGGCCCCTGAGCCACACCATTTCAGGCCTGGGACTTTCGATGCAATTAGTTATTTCATCTGTCTTCCCACGCTTTTGTTCTTAGTTCCTCTTCCAGTTGCTCATATGCCCTATATACAAGTGCTTCTAGTTTTATTCCCTTCTCCAGCCTGCCCCTTTTGCCAACCTCTTTGTTTACCTAGTCCCAGAATGTGGGCTCCTCACTGGACCACATTTACCACACTCTCATTCCTTCCATTTCTGTCCTTTCACCCGAATGATTCTCAGTGTCCTCTCCCAAATTGCGTCCGGTTCCAATTTCACAACCTCCTTGTCCTAGCTGTTCTCCACACCTTCACAGAATTCACACTCATTCTGCAGTCAAGTCAGACAGGCTCCCAACCCAGTATGGACCAGGTCACTGAGAACACAGGAGAATGGCATCTCAAGCCTCAGTACTCGAGAGATGCAAATACAGAGAAATTCAGTTTAGCAGCCTGAGTGAGGAGTGAACCTCCAGGAAGCTGAGAAGCTCTAGCAGGTACTGCTGAGTATATTTCACCTGAAGCTTTTCAAATAGCTACTGTGCAATCAAGCTTGGACAAAATTTTAAATTCCAAATTGCTATTCCAAAGCATGGGAGATCCAGAGATATAAAATAAAAGTTCTGTAGGTATTAAAATGCATAGAATTTTTTTTTTTTTAATCCAGCCTTGGTTTTGGCTGGAACACTTCACCTTCTCTGAACTATTCTGAAAACTGAACATTAAGCACAGAAGACATGAGTCTAAATGAATAAAGTTTCAGAACATTACAAGCAATGTAAAGCAAGGTCTTACAGTGGGATATATTGGGCAAGCTTAGTAATGGGCAGTACTACCCATCTTATATGGATAACAGCATTGGGTGTAATTTTGGTGCCTTTACCTCACCCTTAAATGTTGTCTTCTGTAGAATTTAATTAAAAATTAAACCATTTTCATTGCTAAAACAGAAAACTTCTAATTAGGTTTAGTTCTGATTGTGCTAGGCACTGTACAAATACTTAACAATGACAGTGTCTGGCCACAAAGAGTTTATTGTCTGAAAAGAAGCAAAAATGGCAAATGAGGAAAACACAGCCCAACACAGTAAATGCAATAGGATATATACAATTCTTAGCTTTTCAGCAGCAGTAATCACAACTTTGCTAACACATTCAATGTGTGAAATGAAGATTACTTTATCCAATTCTCTCTCCTCATCATCTTGATACCAAGAATGATTTAGTCTGATGAATTACCACCTCACCCCTGCTCTATTTATATGATATGCTTTCCTCTCTAATACTGGATCATTGTTTATTTGAAAGCTGTCTTTCTAAGCAAAGCAGGTGAGCAAATAGCTTAGCATGGGCAGTAGGGACATTGCACACATTCCAGATAGACAGGTGTTTAAACTACAACAGGATTAAATACAGGCAAGGGATTCAGAATGAGGGAGAGAACACCAGTAAGAGTGTAAGGTTTAGCTGGCACCAGCCCACCCGGATGGGTGTTACTGCTTGTTACTGTGCCATGTGCTGAGACATTTCAGCTGTGATAATTAGCTTGCCACCATGTTGCCTTGGTGGATGCCTGGACCACCCCCAACACATCCCTGCTGGGCAGAGTGGCTTCATTTTCTATCACCAGTCTTCCTGTGCACCTGATGAAACTGTATTCTTCCTTTTATAGAGGCAAATACTTAGCAGCAAATCCATTGTTACTTTGGCTTAAAAGAAGCTCATGTATAGCACTTGGACCAAAGCAGATACCAAAATCTCCATAATTAATAGCTTGTAGCTTTAGAAAATGTGGTACCAGAAAACAAAAAACACCACACAAAAAAGAAAGAAAAAAGAAAACCAACCAACCAAAAAAAAAAAAAAAACCCAAGAAAGGCACGCTAGTGGGACTCAACAGGGAAGGTGGTTATTGGTGTTGACGTACAATAATAAAGTTAGTTTTCACATTGAATTGTATCAAGATGGGTTCAAACTCTCCTGTTTGGTTAGATTCCTGTTTTTCACTAGCAGTGAGGGACTTCAGAATATTTTTTCTGACACTGACAGTATGACAGGAAACCTGTGTGTGCTGCAATGCACACTTGAAGTGTCCCTATTTTCAAACATCTCACATCAATAACATTCTGTGGAGCCTGAAAGAGGCAAGATAATACACAGCTAATATATCTAATGATAGAATGATTCATAAAGTTTTGCAACAATTTTTAAACTGTCGGGGACAGCGAAAAGGTCACAAGCTGGAAGGAACATGCTGACTGAAAAACACAATGTGATAATTAATTCCAAAAAGTTCTCATGGAAGGAAGAGAGACCACTTCATGTACTTCTATTTATTATCTAACAGCAAGAAATAGGGGAGGGAAGAACATGTGGGTCGTCACAGCCATATTGATAAATAGCTTCCTGTGTTAAAAAACCTAACAGCACATATATGTACTGTTATACTTAGTTCAGTACAACACTAATAAGACAAAAGACAAGTTATTGCATAATGCCAAAATACTCTTTTTTTTTTTTTTAATTTTTAAGCATTACAAGGTAAGTTTACAACTGCAATACCCATGTCCTCTTGACAGCAGAGACACATAAGCTTAAAGGAATTGGTCTTTATGGTCTTGCTTTAGTCAGAGAAATTTATTTCTGAATAAATTCAAGACTGAAAGCAAGGCCGCAACATAGAATGATACCTGAAAGTGCAGGATATAAAAGTGGAGAGTTTTGGTTTTGTTAATGTGCTTTACAATTTACATAGGAAATATGAAATCTCCAAATACAGATAGGAAGAAAGAAAATTCCAGGACAGAAATTGTTTCTAATGAACAGTATCCTGCAGACAAAGACCCACGGTATAGTACTTTTAAGAAATCACAAGCAAGAGTCAGAAGAGGAGCTTAATATCCTTCATGTTTCTCATCTGCATTATGCTATTTTTTTCAACAGTTTCCCATTATCATATTCGAGAACCTATTTTCTATAATAAAGTATTTTAATTTTGATCTTGTCTAATGTTTCAAATAAGCTAAAGCAGCAAATGTTAACAATGGCCAAAAATTAAAACAAAACAAAAAACCACCCCACAACAGAAAAAACCCCAAAGCAATCAGTGCTGCAGATCAGCCTCCATAGATTCAGGAAAAGCCTCCTAAAAACCTGAGTGTTTCTCTTGCTATTTTGCAGGAGTCAACCAAGGTGAACAGGGACACATCATCACTATAAGTTGTTACTCTGCTCCTCTTGGCAGAAGGTGGAAAATGACTTAAATTTTCATTATCAACATCCTGAACAGAAGATCCTGAGTTTTACTGGTCAATGTGTTACAACACTGAGGAAGCAATGCACTACAAAAAAATGCCTACTTCGCACTCCCCAGTTAGCAGTTTTAGTATTTTTCTGCCAGAGGTCAGTCATATCCTGTTGCCTATAAAGTGCTGGGGACTGGAGATCTACAAAGTCTAAACACAATTTCTCTTACTTGGAGCCACACTTGCATCCTCTCCAGTTCACATATCTCACATTTCCATTTGGATCTTTCTGATTGGTGAGGAGGAAAAAAGATCCAGAGTTTGAGACATATTTCAAAGATCAAGACTAAGAGATATGCCAAAAGAATGCAGTCATCATAGGCCTAGTTTGTTGTCTCTTCCAAAAAAACCTTCAATATGTTAAAAAGTTCACAGACTGAAACAGAAGACCTAATGCCACAAAGTTTTCAGCACAATGTACCCTATCAACAAGTTTCAAAGTTATATATGAACATCAACAGTTCACTGAGAAACCTTTTCCTTTAAAGCAAGATTGGACAGGGATCATGGCAAGACACACATAAGATCACTGCTCCTCTAGCTTATGACGAGCCTAGAATCTTTAGGGTTTGATACCTCAGACAGGACAAGATTATACCATAAGCTAAAAGGAAGCATTACACTAGAAAACTGAAAATGTGCAAAAAGTCTCATCATTTGTAATATCCTCTCCTTTGCCTTTTGATCTATTTTTTCCTGTGTGCTCAGTTTGACTCCTTCAAGATCCTTCAGTCAATCCCTAATTTTCCATACATCCAGCAATGCCATCTTTATCTAACAGCTTGTAAAATAAATGTTTATTTTCTTCCATTACCTGGCTTCTGTAATCACTGTATTTTCACCTGCAAAGACTTCCTAAGACACACATACCCCTAAGGCTTTAGAGATCAGTGAAATATTTATATTTGCAGGAACAGAGGGAAGAGCTAACAAACTGCCATTTGGAAAAAAAAAATGGCTGCATTTTTTCAGTCATATTTTTCTTCTTTCAGCCTTCAGAGAAGACTATGACTAGATGCTACAACAATATAAATATTCACTGTTAATCTCTCCTCTCCCCGGTCTGTGTGTTGCATTTTCTTGGCTTCACCACAGAGCTCCCATTTACATCTGTGATCTAGTGCAGGCTATCATGACTTGGTCTAACAGAACACCCAGGTCTTCCAGTACTATTAGAAACAGTCCACCTGCCTTGCCTTCCTTAATGCATCAAGATACTGGAATCCAACAGGACATCCCAGTGTGGGAAACATCACAGGGATGTTAACCTGCCTCCTTCCTTAAGAGGCAAAGGAAACCCCAAATCACAAATCTCTTAACGCGTACACTTTCACTGTCTGAATAGTGGCACAAAATATACCTACTACAAATGCCTTGAAGAAACCATATAATACAAACAGATTTTTCCAGGGCCACATTTTTGTTAGCCAGGCCAGCTCACTGACCACACCCCATACTGAAACACCTTAGTTTTATGTACAGATTTGAATTTGCAGGAGCAACCAGCCAGAAGAAGGGAAGAACTGGGACTAACAGGCTGGGAAGTGTGAAATCTGTGTGTGTACCAAGGCTAATCTGGCCAAAGGCCTATGACATTCCTTTTCTGCTCGCAGAGCTTACCAGTTTACAGGATATACATATGCATACAGAGCACAAGTGTTCCAGTCTTCAGAAAATGTTCCAGACAAAGACCTGCCAGAGACATTCCTGGGAAACCTGACAAACTTGCAAATGCCTTTGTAGTGTCTCCAGCGTATGCATCCATTTAACAATGGAAAAAAAAACCCCAAAGTTAGTGCTGCTGCTGTGGATGGCTGAACTCCCCTCTTCCTTCTCCTTAAAAAGTCAGGCTTTCATTTAGACACTCTCTGCCTCAAAACTTCCCAGTAGGAGTGATTTTGATAAGGCACAGTCCTGCCAAACGTTTGATGGTCAGGATGTAGTCTTTCCCATGAGTTCTAGCTGCTCAGCCTGGTCCATTTGGTGACTCTCTGCAGATGTTGCTGCATCATAACAAAAGCCTCTGCTCCTATTCCCTTTGGAGCTTCAGAGCAGAAGGGGTTCAATTCAAGCACTGGAGAAACTACATTGAGAGTTTTGCTTCCTACAGCCTCTGCTGAGACGAGTTATATTACTGCTGATGCTAAAAATCAGTAGTATTAAAAGTAATTCCAGCTCCTGGGTGAACAGCCTGGGGATGAGGATAAGATGGGGCCTTGCAGCTATGCAGACCTGTGTGAAAAAGGAAAGAAAAATATCCCTCAGACTTCATCTTCTAGCTTCTTGCTCCTCTTCCTAGTTACAGTGAGATGCCTTTTTCCCTTTACACTTCCCCTTCCTCTCCATCAGTGGAAGGGTGAAAGCCAACCAAGTGGTTACATAAGGAAAATAAATCTGATTAAGACTCAGATAAAGAGGGTTGAGCCAAAGCAAGGGACTAACACTGAAAAAAAACCTTTTATCAGGAAAATATCCCCACCAAATCTCTGTACATATTTGCTGCACCCTGAGTTTCATGGTCTATTTGCAGTCACTGTGTTGTCCTGCTCAGATCTAGAACTGAAAGAGCTGATGTCCACTGGTACCCATACAGTGTGTTTTGGGACACTGGCCATTTGCTTTGTGGCACTTTTCCTCTGCTGAGGACAAGGCAGGCCAGGGTACCACACTGTGTAACTAAGGTAACTGAGGAGTGGTGTGGGTTCAAATGTTGTAGCTGACGTTAAGCTGAAGCTCACTATTTTGGGATTCCTGTGGCATGTTATTCCTACAGTTACTCTGGGGGACTCTAAAGTACCCATTCCAGTTCTTCCTCACTCCCCTTTTCCCTGTCCTAAGGTTTAGTAAACTCATCTGCTTCTTGCTAATCTCCACCTTCTGTCCAAATGAAAAATGTAGAATGAGAAAAGTGCCCTATCTTCCTATGGATGTTAGCATGTTTGCAGGAATCCTGGCTGCTGGATCCTGGGCACTGACTGGCTGCATAGCAGAGATGGAGGCAGCTCAGTATAGCCCTTGCCTGGGTGGTCTGATATTATCCCTGTGATTAAACTCCCTGGCTAGAAGAACTGGAACTATTCCTAATGATAGCTGTGTCCTGAAACCTCACACTCTCCCTCACAGAGAGGGGCAAAGCTCCCACCAGGTTTCCCCTCCTCCTTTGTTTCCTCCTCCTCCTGGTGAAGCTGGCCAATTCAACACATTCTTCAGTTTACTAGCGTTAATAACTACAAAATACTACAGCCTGGTAGATATCAACTGCAGCCCCCACACACCAGCCAGTGATAGGGACCTCACACAGATCCAGCACTGCAGAGGAAAAACCTTCTTATTACCTTACAGCATATTTCAGAGAGAAGTAACATGCTATTCACAAAGAAAAAACACATACATATCCAGGATCCAGCCAGCTGGCTCTGGGTCTACATGCATGCTGGGCATTTTAATGTCCTCCCCATAGAAAGTCCTGCCATACAAGTACACAGAAATATTTTATGCTAAACACACCTGAAATAATGACTTTAGGATTAATGCCTGGTAAGGAATACAGCAGAGGGAAAAGAAGTCTTGATTGTTCTGCTCACAGCCTTCATCCATCAGGAAAGGCCAATGGCTCACAGTAGGTACAGACAAAAAAATCCTCTTAGTTCAGCTGTTCATAAGTAACACAGTAGCCAGTAAGGTCCCTACATCACAAATCAAAGCAAGAAAGACAATTAAGTCCTTGTACAATTAAAGGGGCTTACTGAACTGTATCTTCAGGCTTCATTCCCCAACTCACAACCAACATATCTGCCTTGATTCTCCAACAGTACTGTTACTATCTTAGGCTGTGCTAGGCAATGGGCAAACTGAATAAGAAAATTTCAGGACAACTGAAAAATTGAGTATTGTTAACACACTGACAACACTGCAGGTGAACCACCACACCACACACACTGAAAAAGACATCATCACTGTAAAAATAATTAGCAATTATTTGCATGCCATAACCAGGGATATTGCTAATTTCAGACACTAATTTCTTCCCAAGTGTCTCAGTAACCCACTTATCATAAAGGAAATACTTAGCTTGACTACAGTAAAACAATGTAGCAAAGAAAAAGTAATAAATATGGAAGCAGCAGCATAGCACACATTCCTCAGTATTAAAGACAAAAGGTCAGTTTAGAGCAATGGCCAAACTGACTATCCTGCCTGATCATATAACAGAAGACGGAAGAAATTTTAGTTTCCATGCATCTAACTAAAACATCTTATTGATAAGGAAAATTAATTTATTATTTTTGTATGTTAGAACCTAGGGATCTATCATTTGCAAAATGCTCATTCTGAGGCAACTATGGTCTGTTAAACTTTCTGCCTTAATGGTATATTGTTGCAGGAATATCAGAAGGTAAGTATATTCTGTGACAATAGCTATTCATTTTTATTATCAGTTTTTACTCTGATGTCTTCCTACTAAACTGAATACCCCCTTCTTATTATGAGAAACATATCATTATTATGATTATGAATAAAGTCAACTTTATCTACCTTGTCATCCACTGCTCTTTATAATTCCTTCATACCTATCTCCTCTCTAAACAAATAAACTTAATATTTTAACTTCCTCGTTAAAAATGTATTTTGCAGTTAATTCTTGTAGTCACTCATTTGTGAATCCCTGTTATTTTTCCTGCATTCACTTTAGGAATGGCTATCCTGTTCCTTTAAACATGCCAATAATTTTTGTTTCTTGCCTTTTCTGCTTGACTTAGAACAGGTATCTCCACTGAGCTTCCCAGAACAAAACTCCTTTTTTTTCTTCCCTAAATGATTAATTTAAAGCTTACTACTTTAAGTGGTTAAAATGATTGCTTGTCACATAATCAGTTATTTGTAAACACTGAACTTCATCTGCCATTATCTTGCCTAGTTAATGTAGTTGTTAAAATTCTCTTATCTTTTCTCATAATAATCAACAAAAGAATACAAGCATACTGACAAATTGCCAGGAGGTAGGCTCAAGTTTACATTTACAGCACACATATAACTTCACAGTAATCGAACATCTGGACACTTGTAGCCCACACTTCACTGTAGGTAACAAGAAGTTACCTCATGCAGTAAACATAAACTGCACAAGCATGTGTTCACATGGATGAACACTACAGAGTAGTTAATCTACTGTAAATTCACACCTCATATTACCTTGCAATAACTTTTATATTCTTTCTTTAAGTAATAATATGCCAGTCATAACAAACCTCCTTCTTTTAAATCTTTAATTTTACACTCCATCGTGCCCATCTGTATTCTGCGTCTTCAGTTATCCACCTGCTGTAAAGTAAACTGGCTAGTTATTCTTTTGTTTGCTTTCTGTCTGTTTGCAATCTATAACAAAACTTTCTCTCTCACCCTACAGATACCTGGCTTGCTTAACAGTCCTTGCTGAAAGCTTGTCAAAAATGTTTTTGAAAGTATGAACAACATGAACCAGTTCCACTAGATGCTATTTTTCTCAGATCAAAGAATTCTAATAGATCAAGACATGGGGTGGGTGTTTTGGGTTTGGTTTCGGGGTTTTCTTTTTTTCTTTTTTGGTCTGAATTATGTTTACCTGGGTGAATTAATTTTTTTTTTTCAATGTAATATATATCTTCTAGTGGAGCAAGATACTGCTTTCATTTACAGAAAACTTTATGGTCCTTATTACAGATAAGCACATTTGTTGCCTTTCTGTCCTCTATACCAGCTTTACTACTGACCACACCTTTCAGCAGAAACTTTGTCACTTCACTGTTGCATTTCTGAACTCCTAAATGTATACCATCCAGACACAGAAGTCTCACAAAACATTATTTATTTATCTTTTCTCCTAGGAGCTTAACTTCATTACCTGGAAAGAAAAATGTATCTCTGCTGTACTACTAATAGTGAAAAATAATGCAAAATAAATTATTTAATATCTCTAATGCCCATATCCTCCAAAAGTTGTTTCTACAGACCTAGACTGTATCCCCACTAAATTAATAAATTAATCCATCAATAGCATATTTAAGGAAATCTGATTTCCTGTGGCATCCCCGCATGTCTCCCTGGCCAATAACCACATCATTCACAAGTCTGCTACTTATGATATCTTCAAGATCTTTCCTCCCTATGTCCTCCTAACTCACAGGCAAGAAGCAGCTCATGTTGCAGCTAGTTCCAAATTAGAAGCCTGTCATTGCCAATTAATATATGCATTCTAACTGTCTAGGCTGCAGTCCAAACAGAAGAGATATGTTGAACTCCACTTGATTTTAGCCCTCCACGAAAACACTCTCATGGGCCTTGCACTTCTATGCACTTAACAATTCTCATGAAACAGGTAAGAATGTACTATCTTCAAGACTAATTTAGTTGAAACTTGGGGAATTTGGACAGGGGCTCTTTCTTAGTTCTTTTCTTATGACCTTTTGAGCTCAGATACCTTATTATCCCCCTCAGCCATGAACTTATCAGGTTAACGCTGGATCCTCAAAGGCACACATTTCCCATAGAGATCTCTGTGTTGCTTGCTCCCAAATGTATTGGGTAGTCAACTAGAGGAACACTGTTATTTTTTTATACTGTGGAGTACTATAGTTAAATGGCGAGTAGCGCAAAAATCAAGCAGGGTTTGAAAGATCTCTTATGGACAGAGGTACATAATTCTCACTGATTGTCATAACCCCAAAATCAGCTTTATTATTAGATTTTATGTAATCACAAAAACTTTGTAAATCTGTTTTTAAGTCAATAAAATGGAATAAAATTCCTCAGAAGTAAAAACTAACATTCATTGTTAACAGCTAAATTTAACAATATTTATTTTCTCTAGCAGCTTCACTGTATGTATTAATTTGTATTGCTGAATATTTATCTTTCGTAACCTAACTTGAGATTGCCATACTCCAGGGTGTCCTTAAGGCAACATGTTTCCTGCACTTACCATTAAAGACAGTTACAGAAGTTACACAAACAGCTGTTCCTTTTCTAGTCTAAGATGGAATAACACTGCTCCTCTTTTCTCTATATTCATCTCTTTCCTGCAACTGTCAGTAAGGCATCATACAGTGACACAGTGTATTAAGTATTCTTATAGGTTCTAGATCAATATTTCTGTTGTGTACCACTGTGAAGTCACCCTTGTTTTCTCCATGTTGCAAGCATGAAGATGCACTGATGAAATTGTATATAATGAAAAATATTTTTCAAAAATACAAATTAATGAAAAGCAACATTTTCTCACACCCTTTGTGAGACAGTCTGTGAGGAGTGAAGACCAACTCTGTACAAGGCAATGAAACCACACATTTGTAAGGCTTTACCTTCCTACCATCTCCACCTCTCATATTATGAGTATCACTGGGAAGTTCCCATATGGTGTTTCAGAAGTGAACGCAGAGGACTCACAAGACAGAAAGCTGATGTAATCACAAAAATCTTGTTTTCTTAATACGACAGGTTTTAAATATCTTGTTCAAAGCTTGTCAGATACTTACAGTTAAAATCTGCCCTTTGAACACTGTCATTTCAGCAGACAATTGGTTTAATAAATTAAACTGATTTAATACAGAGGGCAGAATACAGGAGTGTAAGAGAGAAAACATGAAACAGGTGCTTTGAGCATGGGCAGGAAACAGTGAAGAACAGCAGAGATAGGAGAGGGACAGAGGTGGACTCCCAACCAGAATGACAATATCATTCCAAGCACAGCTGTTAAGGCTACATTCCTGGAAACCCCAGAGACCCACACTAGTACACTGATCCTCACAAGAATGGGAATGGAAAATAAGCTTCCCAGCTGGCTCTTGGAAAAAGATAATGTATTCAGAGTACCCCCACCCCTGAGACACAGCTGGGCACAATACAGGGAACCAAGGCACAGACAAATGCATTCAACTCTCACATACAAGTTCTTGCCCTTGGAAAGGAAAAACAGTCCACAGCAACAATAGTATTTTCAAAAGTCTCTTCTTCGCACACCTTCTCAAAATCAATAGACCTAATGTTACCATCAAACACAATTAAATCCAAATATCAAATCTCTTTTATACCAGACAGGTACTTTCCAACAAGATAAACTAACTCCAAGTTTCAGGAGTGGCTTCAAATAATTGTACTACTTTTATTATTCAGGTAAGTGATGTTCTCTTCCAGGGGTCATCTTTATGCCAATTTATTTTTAGAATGCTTTTACTTTAAAAGGACTATTATATTTCAAATGGCTTAAACAGAGGAGTGAAAAGGGGGAAAATAACAATGCAGATTCTCCTGTCTAGAAACGCATAGGAAAGTAGTGCCCTGTTTATCTAAATCACTCTCGTGCAAGCCCTATCTCTAACCTTCTCTGAGCTTTCAATACCTTATTTCTCCTGTTCCAAAGCCACCAGGGTTTCATAACCCAGAGTCCCCAAATACTCCCATCCCAAGACTTTCCCCCTTTCAACCCATACCAACGGTCCTTGACTTCTCACTTCTCTCCAGCTGTTTACTAAATCCTCTCCCACATGTTTCTCTACTTTTTCTGCCCCTCTCTTTCCCCCTCCTGGTTCAGGCTGAATCTCTGTCTGCCCAAATCTATAACCTCACAGTGCTCCCAAATAGCTGCACCAATATCTACCCTTCTGCAAATCACTTTCGAAACTGCTAGCCTACTCTGTAATGCCCACACTTCTATTCATTCCATCCCCCTGCTTCAAATCCACATCCATACCTAGTTGCTCAATGCCAGGTGTCCTGGTTCTAGGTCCCTCAGCAATGAGCCCAACCCTTGCTTGGCTCCTCCAGTTCTGCCTGTACAGGCACTTGCTGCTATACTATTATGCTTTTATTGTGTGCTGGTACCTCTTGTCACCCTTCATTGTCATGGTAGCCTTGCCTCCCCACAGAACTAAAACCCTTGGTCCTTATTGCAAGACAGGCTTTAAAAACCAGGCTGGATCAAAAAAATAATCAGAATGACTCTTAGATGACAGAAGAGTAGAATGCGTTGCAGAAAAAAAAAAAAAAGGCACAAGTAGTAGCTGTATGCTTTAGCTATGTTCCTGTGGGCCTTGCAGTTACATCCGAACCTTCCAAAACATCACTGTTTCAGGTATGATTAAAATAATAGCTTAGAAATTACTACGTGCCATAATTTCAGTACTGAAGAATTAGATTGCCTTAAAAGAAAATCTGTCCTCAGCTAAACCATCCAAAGCTTCATACTAAGGAAGCTCCAGATTTCATCTCTCTAAAGGGAGTACTGCAGAAACATGGCCTCGAGAATCACAGTAGACAGCAGATGTCTAGAACTGAACAGATGCAGGCTCAGGAAGGAAATTCATTGTCAGATAGAGCTCCAGCTCAAAACTTTTCATTGACTTGTGAATCTCTTTCTACATAGATTTTTTAAATGATGACAGAAGACCTGTAAGACATAAAGCCTGTACAAACACTGTGTAGACAAATGCAAATATATTAAGGTCACTCAGAACATTTACATTGTCTGCTAGGAGCTAAAGTCTTTATTGTCTTTAAAGTCTTTATTGTTTGCTTGTCACAAAGAAGGGAATTAGCACCTTCAGTCTCCTTCTATACATTTCCCACCTCTTCTGTGGGAAAGCATCTTGGGAGAACCCAGAAGCAAAAAGCAATGCAGACACATTTACCACAGCCAATACATTTCTAGAGCTACTACTGCACTTCATAGCCACTTTCAGACTTGACTATAGCTCCACTGATTGACTGACTGGTGGCTAAACAGGTTTCAGCCTCCACCATCTACAATTAACAGAGTATGCTCTTTGTCACCCAACACAGCTATGCTCAGGAAGCTACCCAGCCCTTCCCAAGCAGATCTTTGTGAATTCTTCTCTGGATTCCTCCCTTCTATACTTCCTGATTTAACTAGCAGTAACTAGCTATGGTAGGAATACAGGAGTTTAAAAATAATCTAATAGCTATATAAATGTCAGCAAAAGGACACCTTAGGTTCTTTAGACAGAACTAAGAAACCACAGCAGTTGGAGCCAGGGGGGAAATGAGTGGTTTTAGGGAGAAAGTCCATGAATTTATTTTTACAAGTTATTTTCTGAAAAACTGAAATGAAATAGATACATTTCCTTTTTTTCACAAATATTTGTTTAGATACAAATTTTTATTCAAGGAGGCAGTTTTCCATCATATATTTAGCTTTCAACAAATCAGCATTTCCTGAATGAAAATGTTTCAATACCAAATTTTTTTAATAGTTTCACTGACAAAGTTTAGCTTAAAAAAGCTGAATTCTGATTGCATCAAGAGAACCAGATTGACAGCTCTGAATATTAGTGGATAAGCAAACAAGCTTTTCCTGATGCTCTCCATACCACTTCAGGCTTTTAAAGATCAAATTCTCTAAGTAGGGTCTGGCCTGACACAAGATCAGGCCTCAGTATCACTGGTATATTCAGTGCTTACATTCTCCGAAGAGTCCATCAACAAGAAGGTGCTTTGTTTTTGTGACTTATCCTTTAAAGTTCAAGACCTATATGCAAAGACCAGAGTGTCTGTGTTAGTTTTGGAACTGCCCAGACCGAATCAAAACCTTGAACTAGACGTAGAAGGGTCCAAAAATCTGTTCAGATTCCTAGAGTTATAAATGCACCCCACCTTTTGAAAAAGACATCTTGCCAATCATCTAACCAGATATTCAAAATCCAAACATATAAGAATAAAATTGAAAGAAGCAAAAAGAAGCAAATAGCAGCAGCTATTGCAACTATTAAACATGTCTCAGAAAACTTAGCAAAACATCACTGTTAAAACAATACTTCCAAAATCAAAGTATCAGAGCGAAAGTGTTTAAATTGTTTGTCCCTAGCAAGTAAAGAAAGAAAAAATAAATTTCCAAGGCAAAGTGCCTACCCTGGAGAACCTCCTGTTTGCAGCTTAATTAGCTGAGAAGTGTCCAACTTGAACACCTTTGATGAACACAACTATAATATATTATAAAGAAAACAAAAAGACTACGTGTGTAGCCATTTAGGATGTAACAACTCAAAAAGAAATACGAAACTAAATGGAATTCTACCAGAGGCCAATGTAAATTTGATCTATATCACTGTGTTTAGTAAATCACATGGAAGCAGAAATCTGAGAACACTTGGTTTTATTGTTTTATGAGACCACGCACGGATTTGGTTTTTTATAACGTATTTTCTAATCCTCTTCCCTATCTCACTTTCTTCTGTAAAAGGACTTTAGCAACATCCTCATCATCGCATAGAATATCAAAATTCTGGTCACTATAAACATTTCACAGAACCAAATTCTGGTCACTATAAACATTTCACAGAATCACACAGAATCACAATGTCAGAGATTGGAAG
>NW_010104859.1:551-24412 GCF_000699245.1 Pterocles gutturalis | reverse complement strand
GATGTGGCACTTGGCGACAGTGGGTGGAGATGCTCATAGAGACAGCTTCTTTCACATTGGCGGATGTACAAGACCAGTCCTGTGGCCTGGCAGTGTTTTTTGGCTCACGAGGTACCAAAGCAATACATGAGCAGGCTGGTAAGCCTCCAGACCTGGAGTCGAGTGCAGGCTAAAAGTGGACCACATTAATGGACCACACTAATGTATCCTTCCCATTGATATGCACTTGAATTGTATGTTCCCAGATGTGCTGGCCGTGTTTCTTGGTATCTCAAATCTAAGTGGTGGAAACTGATTCTGAAGGGTTGTTTGGTGGTTTGGGGTGTTTTTTTGTGGCATTGGAGAAATCTTGTATTTTTGGCAGCTGAGTGTCATGTTCTTCAGGGTCTTTTCTAATGGCTGAAATTCTTAAATATGTTAATCCTTTTAGGATCCTTCTGCCTTATCTTTTGCAATAAAATGCTTTCTGTGTATCAGAAACTGTACATCTCTCCATCATTACTTCTATTTTGAAACAGTGTTTTCAAACTAGTTTTTTATATGTCACACCTTGTCCTGCAAGGCAGAAGCAAGTCTTTGCCTTTCACCTCTTTTTTTAGTTAATTTTTTGTCTTTTTAATTATTTTTTCCATCATATTGTCAGATGTCTGAATATTTCTTTATATTTCTTTCAACATGTTCTTCATCATTTGCATCACCAGTACATCTTCACACATTCATATTAGAATATCCATTCCAAGTTCATTTGACATTTTTTCCTGTCTGAAGTCACTAGTTCCTTAAGTAATGGCTTGAAACCTGTTCAGTCTATAGGTTAAGATGATGCCAAAAAGAATTTTTTGTTTTGTTTTCTTTTCCAGCTTCACTAGACTCTCGTCATATTACTTTCCCGTCCCAAACATCTGCATCTGCAGAAATATTAAAAATAGAGACTGGTAAATTGTGTTTATGATACTTCTGTTGCTTTGGATTTGTTGTTATTTCAAGGATGTTACAGTTATAGGCTGTTTACTCTGATTGCTTAGTGTTGTCTGAAACAGAATTTTGTCTGCAGTGTTTGTTAGTTAGGCTCTATAATTACATAATGATACTTTATGGTATAAGATCAATTAAAAAAACCACAGGAATCAATATTGCCTTGGGTGGTTTTAATCTGTCAGATATAAGGACCACTAGCTAGATTGAGTCATTATCAGTTATGAAGATATATCCTTGATGGGGACATTTTACCCTGGGTGATTTTTTCTTAGTTGTACCATATGCATTTTTTGCAGTTTTCTCCATTAGTAAGCATTTTTTCAAGTTATGTTATGTTATGTTGGAACTTTTCTTACTGGGGTCATAGCTATCCAAGAACAAACTTGCATTCATAGCAAAGGTATGAATGTGCATGAGATGAGAAGGAAAGTTATCCTAAACCTGACAGTCAATATTTCAACAATATTACTTTGAATTTTCTGCCTCGCCTTCTGGCTGTTCATTATGGCACGAAATTTGTGTTAATTTATGTTATGTCAATTGTATAAAATATCCCAATTTAATTTAAATGACAAATTGCATGGTGTGTACTATATTAAAACCTATAACTCAAAATACTGGCATCTGTTAAACTGAAAAAAAGCAAAGTGTTGACAATAGAAATACCTGATTGTAGAAATTCTTATCAGCATATATTTTAAGCATGTAGGTCTCTTTCTACAGATGCAGGTGAAGTCAAAAGCACAGGTTTACCTGTGCACAGATCAACTGACTTCTGTTTATAAGTCTGCTTTTAGAGGAACTGCAGTTGCTGTCAGCATGTGTCTGTTAGGTGCATGTGACTTTTTAAAAACTTTGAGGGTTTGTTCATTTCTTTTCAAGTTGGAAATCTTGAGAAACTGTGTTATAGTGGTCTTGGCATCTTGCAAAGCAATTTTAAAGCAATCCTACATATTCTGATCCCCGCATCTCCCCACCCCCCATTTCTGTGCCAATATGAATCTGTCTCTCAGGATTATTTATGTTTTTCTGCAGTTACAAGTTCAGCCGACTGGGAAAAATCTATGCCTCCACTTTCCAGAACACCTCATGTGCTAACAACAACTATGGGTAATAGTAATGTATTAGCTTTCCAGTTAAACCACTTCTGGTGTTTTGATAGCAATTTTGGAAATCCTGTTCATCCCAGATATTTTGTTCATGTGCCATACTTGTCTTCCACTTGAGTCAAGATCATCAATGTAGACAAAGTACCCTTTTTCACATGAGTCAAGACAACTTGTGCTTGCTGCTGAGGAACTCGCCTGATAGCATTTCTGATCTTATATTTGTCTCTCCAAAAACTGCTAGGGCTATTTTGAGATACACTTAAAAGAAGTAAGCTTGGAATAATAATAACAATAATAATAATAACAATAATAATAATGCCTAAACCTTAATAAGAATCTTAAAATTACTTGTTTTATTCTTTCAAGCTTGTTATACGCTCAGATAGGCAGATACACACATTTATATAGTCTATGTTCTTTATGCCAACAGAGTAAGCTTCTTTCTTACTATTTCTTACTGTTCAGTAATTTATTTTACTCTTGTTTTATATGTGTATATATGTACACAGATTATATGACATTAAAATTTGCTAACAAAATCTTGACAGAAAGCAAAACACTGAAGAGAATTAAGACAATCAAAAAAATATACAGAATCAGAATATATACAGAAATATATTTTCAGTGTTTCTTAATTTTGTAAATTATATTTTTTACTGCCTTTTTTGCAGTGCTGTATGCTTGTAACCATGGAGTTAGAAGTTTTATCTTTATATTTTCTGGGTTGCTTTAAACTAGGTGGACCATGATGTCTAAAGTAGTATTAGCTTTGTTTGGCTGACACTTTAGTTTCAGTTGCCTTTTTAAACACTAGCTTCAGCTCCCACTCTAAACCAGCACTGCTCCATTGTCAAGGTAAGGCATGCTTATTGTGGGGGGACCTCCGCATTGCAAATTAATTGTGTTATAATCTATAACTTTTTTGTTTGTTCGTATAAAACAAACAAAAAAAAGCTATGTGTAGAATTAATAATCATAGATCCTGTGACCTGCTTTTTTTTTTTATAGCTTTCAGTGGTATTCAGCCTGTTCTTTCAAGCCCTGTGACACCTAGTAAGCCTGAAATAGCAGATGCTGGACAAGGTACAATAATATCTACCTAGTTCTTAATTCAGTAGCTCAAACCATGCTCTAAAACTCACTGAAATAAGTACACTGGTAATCTTCACTGTCAAGTGCACTTTTGGATTAGGCCCCAACACCTGAATTTTTAATTTAGAATGCTGTTAATGGTTGAAATTGGTGCTTTCTCACACTTAAAAGGAGTGTGGCAACTATAGTCACATGATTCTCCTTCAGAATTTTGAAAAATATGCCATATAGATAATTGCAAAAACAGTATTTATTGTCCAGTAGTGCTGATTAAGATACTGTGATGTACAGTGTAGACTGCATTCTAGTACTGCAGCCTTGTTAAAATTACTAAGGAGAGTGTATCCTTCATGGCATGAAATTGGTTAACAGTCAGACACTCGATGCTTTTGGACTTAAACCATAGTTGGATCAGTTGTCAGCTTTCTACTCCAAATTTTGTATGGTTAATTGATTGTTCAACATGTTGTCTTCATTAAATTCCTACATTTTACACCATACCATCTTCCTTAAGTAATGGACCAAAACTCAAAATGCTCAAATACTCAAACATTTGGCAGTGGTTGAGATCCAGACCAGTTGCAATGAAGGCAAGAGGAGATGAACATCTAGAATTTCTGCACATCACAACTCCAATGATTTATAGTCATTGAAGCTCTGTGCAGTTTAAAAGACTGAATTTCTCTCTACTGTATATTAAACTGATAAATAAATGTCCAAGCATTAGTGAAATATTTGCTCTTGTAAAAACAAATTTGTTTTTGCTTATGAAGGAAGCGTTTCTTCCATTTAGCTCTTTGCTCTATTATGACTGTCACTGTTTCTTCCAACAGCAACAAGTGAATCCATTCTGGAATCTTTCACACCTAAAACTTCTCATCCTTTTCAATGGCCAAGGGTAACATTAGGTAATGTTGTTGTTTTCACCCAGTGAAAAACTCGGTGTTTGTTTTGAGTGCTTCATCCCATTCCTTCCAGCATATCATTTCATATGCATAATCATTATTCTTTTTCCTGGTTATAGAGTCTTGTTCTTCCATTGTCATTAGACAGATTCTTCTTGATATATCTCTGTATGAGAACATAGTTCAGGATGGTTCTACTGTCCTCAGAGATGTAAAACTTGCAACTTGCATGAAAAACTCCATCATCCTTTTATTAGAGTGTTCTGTCTCTCTCTTTCACTCTCACGTGCACGCATGTGTTGCCTTTGTCCCTGACATATAGATCTTTCATAGTGGAAATTTTAATTGTCTTGGAGACATGGAATCTATTTCTGATCAAGGCACAGCATTTCAGTATCATCTCCATTCCACACTTTAAACCCTGATTTAATCAGATGGCTTTGACATTCCATACTAAGTTGTCTTTTCTTCAGTATAAACTTGGAGCATGTGCTGTTTGTTGTGGGAAACCCTTGTTAAACAAATTTTGATTGCAAACTGAGCTCTTTCTTTCAGCTCCAAAAGAAATACCACTTATTCCTTCTAAACCGAAACCATCTGCTACCCCAGAAGTACAGCATGTGAAACCTGGTAATTTTGCACACCGTTTTTATATGCTGGTATGCAGAGATGTATGTTCACTAAAAGTATCTAAGCAAAGTTTCCTAAAAAGGACAGAAGCTATGCAATACATGTGCATCTTGACTAACTCACCGTTCTAAAATTGGTCATTTGATGTTGCCTAATAAAAGAAACAAAAGTTAAGCTCATCAGTTTTACATGTTTGGGTCCAGTGATAAAAAATATGAACAAGTTCTATAGTTATGTAACCTTTTTAAAGGACTGGAGGGGAAAAAAACTACTAGGTGGCACAGGGATTTTTTTATATTCCTTGTATAAACAATGTATATGGTTATTACTTCTATGATCTCTTTTGCCAGTCCCCGTCTCCCACTTCCACACAGACATACTATGGCAGAGATGGCATCTTTGCTAGTCAGAAGTTTGTTGATTGAAAGTGAAGTGCTACTCGTGTGATGATCAATAAGTCCTACTGCAGGGAACTCAATGGAAGGGACTGCCATTTTAGTGGACATAGGAAAGCTTTCTCAAAGTAGAAGGGGAAACTTTCATATACATGTGAGATTCATTCTTTGACCATGGGAACATTATCATTGTGTTGTGTCTTTTCTCCTTTTCTGCTTTTTGATCAAAAATAGATCTCTGTACTCATTTTTTTTCTAATTTGGGATTAAAGGAGATCAGTTTACCTCCTTTAGTGATTCAAGTACTGGACCAATAAATATTATGGTGTGCATTACTAGAGCCCTAAAATGTTTCTATTTTCATATCTTATAAACAGGCAGGTCAGTAAAAAACAGGAGTTGCCTTTGATGTCTTATCCATGCCTTACAATCAACTGCAGGCTCTGATTTAAGATTTTCAGCAAGATTTTGGCATTTAGAAGTTTCCTCTTAGGTATAGATTCCCCGGTATTTGTTGTGGACTGCAGTCATTTCTTCAAAGACCTCATCTGTCCTTTCTCACTATTCTCCCATAACATAAGAGAAATGTCTTTGTTGAATGAATCAAACAATGGATTAAAAATGTCCCGAGAACATAAATCCGGGGAAGGAGCCCTAAAAGCAGACTCTCGAATATAGCCACAAGCATACAGTGCATAGATTCATAAGAAAAAAAAAACTAGAAGGAGTGTAGAGTATTATGCATAAGAGTAGGACTTAGTTGCAGGCTTAGCTAGTCTGTTTAAAAAACCAAAAAAAACCCGTAAAAACCAAACTGAACTATTGGAATGATAATGATTTTGACTTACTGCTGATACATCTACTGATCTGTTCGATTACACTCAAATTTTTCTTTTCTAGCCCCTAAACCACCACTTTTGGAGCCTAAAACTTCTCAGACTGTTGAACAACCAAAAGCAACACTAGGTAATAATGCTTCTGTAGCTCTTGGTCACTCTTCTTTGCAGTCCATGCCACAGTCTGTACTCTTACTTTATGTCACAGCTTTTACTATATTTCCTCTTTGAGAGAGGAAGAAAGTTCGGAAATAAGCATTCAGAAATACATTTTTCTAAACTTGAGGTTTTTTCATATGGATTTACTAGTTCTACAGTACAGTAAAATTTGTGGCATCAGAATTGTCTTCCCTTTTGTTGGAAGTTTTCTACACCAACACACTTTTACCCTCAGAAAATCATCAGAAACCCATTCAAAATACTATTGAAAGACCAAGTGCAAGGTTAGTACTGTGGATGTTAATCCTGGAGTTCTCAGTGAAGGATTCCTGTGGCACTACGTGGATATGTTAATTCCACTGTTCTTTTATGAATCCTTCTGAATGTCATTTTGGCTTGAAAAACACTTCTCTCTCACTTCATATGTCTTACTCTATTCTTTCTATAGATGTCATATGCTTTTCCACTGTGTTTAGTGCTATGAAACTTGTTCTTGGAAAGCAGTCTCATAGCACTGCTTTGTGAAAATGAAGAAAATTACTAACTGTACCATGTGAAAACTCACCTTAAGCTTGATCTGATGTCAGATTAACAGTTATATTTAGCTAATTACAGTTTCAGCCTATGCATATTCAGGGGATAAAAAGTTTCCTGGACTGGTTGCTCTTATTCTTACCATTTAGATGACACTAATTCTATTTTATTAACAGAATTCATTGACTACAGTTATGAAGCCATTCTCTTTTTAATTATTGATTCCATGTTTTTCCAGCTCTTTATCAGTAACTTCTTTACAGTGTTGAAAACTGAGGACATTGTTGCATATTTTGTCTCCATATGTTGTTTGGTGGCTTAAAATCAACCTAGAGTTCAAAAGGATAAACAGCATTATTATTTTATGTCTTAGGTATCTTGCAAAAATCAATTTGCTAACTTAATGAGAGGAATATTTTGATGTGATTGTAAGCTACAATTACATATTGTAAATGTAATTACTGACTTTTACAGTGAAGAACAAGCAGGAATTTTGTTCTGGGGTAGTGAAGAATTAGGAAGATTTTTGAGAAGCCTTCTTAGCAAATCTGATTTTCCCATTTGCTTTTGTTCTCACTAGCCATTCATTGCTTCATTTCAGACTTGAAGAATGTGATTTCTGTGTGATTCACTGGAAAAGATAATCTTACAGTCCAGTATATTTCTTTCAGCTCCTAAAGAAGCGAAACTCACACCTTCTGCATCTAAACCTAGACCATCTGCCAGACGCAAAAAGCCACGAACTAAACCTGGTAACTAATTTCCGTAGCAAACATTTTTATAATGTATCACTTAAGTAGTATACTTTAGTGTAAATTTATTCTGTGTGAAGCTCAGCACTTAATCATCAGAAAAATGGAAACTAAGGGGAGCTGTGCTCTTTGAGGAGTATTATTTTTGTACTGAACCAAGAAAAATTGAAGCAAAGCAAGAAAGCTGTTAACTTTTTTATCCCAAATCACCAAGTCACCTGGCCCTGGATTGAAACAAATTGTTCTCCTGCTTTTTGTTTCAAAATAACAAGTTTTCCAACTTAGTTCGGTACACTGCCCAGAAAATGCAAATTTTCCTGCTTTGCTGGTGATGATAGCATCTTACCTAGAACCACAGGATTTGCATTGATTTGGTGATCATTAAAGCATATGTAGACTTAACCCAAAACTGTGGAAATAAGAATGAAATTCTGCTCTGGAATTTAGCAAAGGCATATTTTATGATGGTAAATGGAATTGCACCTTTGCAGTGGGGTTGAATTTGGTTTATGATGTATGTCAGAGAATAAAAGGCACCTGGCATTTTCTGGAGCTGAAGAATAGGTTACAACAATATTACTGGTGTTATATGGTTTATAATGAAATTAGAAAGCTTAGAATTGCATGTTTTTATATTGTAAGAATATATTACTTAATCCTGGAAGAGAATAGGCAATACAATTAAATTCTTTACAGATTCTCAGTGAATTCTTTTTTTTGCTCATAAAAAGAATTACTCTCTTCAGACCAAATAATTCCTTGTGAAGCTTGTTAACTAAATGTTATTAATGACTTGAAACTTTCTCAAAATAGTGTGCATAGTTCATTTTTCATAGTGATTACAGCTGCTACAACATTTTTAGTGTAGGAAATTCTCCAGTATTTTATTACTAGAATAATTACATTTGTCTCTGCTGTTGACACCCGTATGTGAATACATATCTGAATCCTGCATGGTTTTTTTTGAAATTATAGAGAATGGAAACATAAGAACTCCTTATTAACCAAAATTAAGCCTGTAATGATCTTCCTGTAAGTAGGTATTTGTGAATTTGGCATTTGTTCAGATGGGACAAATTATGATATTCTTGTCTAGAAATTATTGAGGCATAAAATTCACAGTTCATGGGGATAACCTGGCTTTTGGGTAGGTGGCAAAATGGTCAAAGAGCAGGATCTCCTCTGTATTCCAGCATCACTTAGGAGTTCAGCTTAAATTGGAGACTTGTGCCATGACAGTGGTAGTCACCTTTCCTTAAGACTGAATCAAAATAATGAAGAATATGTGCCAAATTCATACCTGATCACTGACTTACTAATGACCCATTTTAAATCAAACAGAATTCTTGAAAGTTAATTTTGGCTCTCATGTTAATAAGGCTTTTGTACTGTTTCTGGTAAAGTATTTGTCTTTATGCAGTGGAGCAAAAAGCTTCATTAAAAAGCAAAACACCCATAAAAATGTTTCAGTTTTTCCAACGAACCAACTGTGCTTTCTACTGAAAGTTTGCAGCTTCATTCTTTTTCTTGTTATGGGGGTAGTTGAGTCTGTTGCCTGCATGGAAAAAAAAGGTCTTGTTGCCAATGTGATCATGCCCAACCATTGTGCTCACTTGTATTGTTAACATTAATCTCTCTTTCTACAAGTACTGTGTTCTTCATTTTTCAGGAAAGGAAATCATAATTAATTGTCTACCGTGCATCCAACCTCACTGCAACATGTTATTTCCAGAAAAGTGCAATAATAACTCTTTATAATGAACCCCTGCTGAGTCCCTGTAGATGCATTATATGTTTGCACACTCTTGTGCCTCTAGTGCAGAATGCTAGTTCTTCATATGTGTCCATGCTTTTCCACTTGCGTGATGTGAGACTTTTGCAAGAGAACTGCAAAACTGTTTTAACAACAAATAGAACTTATTTGTTGTAGAGGAGGATCTCAACTGCCTACCATTTGTAAATTTTCATAGTCTCAATACGGTACTGAAGTTAAGATAGTAATGCTAGATAGGTTGGTGCATACATGTAGTTGTTCCTTTTACAGTCTTTTCTCCCTTACAAGGTCTATGAGGGTCCTGGAAGGCCTTCTAAATATGCATCTTCTGAAGTATAGTCATACCAGAGAACCATGCTTTCTCAGCCTATGAAAACTCTGCTTGATTATTTGGTGCATGTCTTATTATTTTCTGCCCTTCAAAGTCTCAGGTTACCTGGATGCTCAATGTTTACAACCCAATAATCTGATAAATTGTTCAATAATATCAAGAGTAACTTTTACATAAAGTCCTCTTATATTGTCTGAGAGTTTTATTTAGATGCTCTGCTTTCAGAAAGGTCAGATGAAATAAAAGGCATTTTATTTCTTCTCAATCTTATTCTTCTCTCATCATCATTCTGAGAAATCCAAGTCCCAGCTCAACCTTTTTCTTTTTATCTAGCAAAGTCTACATGAAATGTAAATGATATATCCATTAGTTAATTATTTTAAATGGGCTGAGAAGAAATAATCACCGGAGACTTTCAGAACCTCTTTAGGATTGGGAGGAGGATGGCATTGTTGAATATTATGTTTGGAAGAAACAAATGAACAAAAAAACACATCTCTGAGTGATTTAAGATTCATCAGAAAAACACGGTGCAATATATATATGGCCCTAGGTTAGTTCTGGAAGAATGTGCAAAGTACCTAACTTGTAGTTTAGGGTGCTTCTTATTGCATGCAGTACTCGGTGCTGCCAGGTGTAGAAAAATAGTCTTTAGTTGTTAAAAAGGTAAGAATTCCCTGCTGATCTTTGTCATGACAGAGCAGTACTTCCACATCTGACAGTTCAGGGAATTTGGCAAAGAACAAATAGATCCTACTGGTGAATTATTTTTCCATAGTTCCTTCTGAGTATTCTCATTCTTTGTCTTTTGACTCCAACTCGTACCAAAGCCCTGTGGTTGGGAGCAAGAACTGATTGCACTGGCTGGGTTGGATTTTTATTTCTTTTTAAATTTTTAAAAAGAATGGTGCTGTCACTTCATGTGAGTGACTTCGTGCATTATAATTTTCAGTGACATGGCTTTAAAGGGGATTGTCTTGAGGAGAGATTTACCTCTCCAGCGAACATTACTTTAGAGATCTGATTCCCAGAGAACATAGGAAAACTTTATAATTGCTCTCTGTCAAAATTTTTTTTCAACTTTTCAGTTCCCAGTAAAGTTTCTCCTTCCAAACCTGAAGTCTTTTTTCATCCAGAATAGCTCATGATAATGCTGGGTAATCGCTACGTCCTTTCACAGAATGGTTGAAGTTGGAAGGGACCTCTGGAGTTCATCTCATCCAACCTCCTGCTCAAGCAGGTTGCCTAGGTCCATGTCCAGACAGTTTTTTAATATCTTCAGGGGTTGAGACTCCACAACCTATCTGGGCAACCAGTTTAATTGCCCAGATTGTTTGTCCTGAAGACGTTTAGGAATATTTTGCTTTCCTAGAGTAGTTGCAATAGTAACAAATGCATCAATCATTAACGATAAAAAATGTCACTTTATTTATTTTTCGCTTATTTGTGAGGGGAAGATTTAAAATTCTGAATGAAATATGTCAGTTCCTTTATTCAGTCTTTTAAACTTAAAAACAGTCCCCCCCAGATATAATCCCCTCATTGTAAACCATCATGCAAGGAACTAGAGACTTTTAAATCAATAAAGTGATTTTTATATCTAATCTGCTGGTGTTTTGGAAGTTTTAGGTCTCAGATTTTATTGTATTTAAAAGTTTTAAGATAACTGCCTCAAAATTAGTGTACTTGTGAGTCTTAAAATGTTTGTGAACTTTGACATGACAATTTGTCACTATGTCCGAAAATAAAGTTTGAGGCACATTGTACAATATTCAATAATTTTTTTTTTATTTCCTAGTTAAAATATGTTTCATCTTAAAGAGAAAGAATAGGGAGGTACAGGTAATAAAACATAGGCTGAGAAGAGTCAAAGCAGAGTATAGAAGTGAATTTTGAAGGTTTGGATAAGCACATTGATTACTCAATGATTCTAGATACATTTAGGAATGAAAATGGACACCAATTGTAAAGTCACGCTAATACTAAACAATTCTAACAACTTTGACAACAAAATTCTTTCTATTTTTCAGTCTTTGAAGTTCTTTCCTTTCAAACCTAATTAATTACTCTGGATAGAGTTGGAAAGATTTTAAACTTGATTATCAAATGTGCTCTAGCACTAGATAACCTACTGGGATCTTCTGCCTTACTTTCTGTGACCTTGCAGTTATTTACACCTGAAATCTTCCACCTCTGACATTTGTATCACTGTGGAAGAAACTCAGGAAAATTAACAGAAAGATTTACTAAAGAAAAAAGATTTTTCTGGAACTGTTTTTTTTTTTCAGTGGTCTACAGCCATAAAGAGAAAAAAACAATTGTCAGGAAAACAGGAAGATGAAGATGCAGGGAGCTCCTCTGCCAGTGGTGTTCCTGTAGCCTGCATGCACCTTTTATTTTCAAAAAGCAGCAAAACCACACAGGGTAGTTACTGTTGCTTAAGAACATTAGGTGAATTTATTACTTAGTGTTTACATTTGAATAGTGGGGAGGAGGCAGAGTTTAATTGGGAAGCCAAAGCAGTTGATCCATACCAAAATCTGAGAAACAGGTATAGATGCACCTGTATTTTTCTCAAAAAAATTCTCTTTATTCCAGCAGCAACCATTCTGGTGTCAGTCAGTACTAGGAGTCCCTACACATATGAACGTCCAAAGACTGCAGAGGGTAATGATTACAAGTCATCTTTAGTCATTCTTCTTTTCATTGGCCTGATAATACGTGCAGTTGAAAACAACATTTCCTGTAGGATTCTTGCTTATTCGTATGTGGTCCAAACCCAAGAAATGGAAATACAGTCTTGGTGGTTTATTATTTCTCCATGTTTCTAGTGTGGAGATATTGTCTCCTAAAAGACAGGATATCACTTCAAAGGTATCTAATTAGAAGCTTCAATTACATTGGAAAAAGAAAGAGTAAGAATTATTGCAGTAATTAATATTTTATGAAAAATAAAATTAATATACTTAATCTAAAAATCACACTTAAAACTACAAACTGATGACCAATTTCTGCAGAAGGAGGAGTTCTTTGTTGTACATAACCAAACATTGCTTGATAAATTCTCAAATTGATGGAAAATATTGCATATTTTCAATTAATCCATGGAAACTTGTGTTCAATTTCAGAAAATAAAGTAATTATAGTTTTAGTGAGGAGGAAATTTTATAAAGTAATACATGATAATTACCTTTTTTGGTATGGGAATATATATTTATTGATGGGTTTAATAAATATGTTTTTAATGTAGACTGAGAAGAAAAGTGTCCTTTACAGTGAGCCTTGAAATATTATATGTAATTCAAAACAAAATTTGAGTCACTGTTTGCATTTACTGTGCAGATTTGTTCTGAGAAGCACTTTAAGATGTTTACAGAAGTATAGCTTTGCTCTTTAAAACCTGGATGAATCCAACTACATATATAATACTTCATTGGACAAGGATGGCTTTAAGTCTGTGTTTAAATTATTTGATTAACTAGAATCAATTTGTTTTGGTTAATTAGCAACAAATCACTTAAATTCACTGTTTCCAACTGTAGTAAGTTCTAATTCATAACGTACTCACAAACTCTTCTAATGACCTTGATTTGCCAAGGTCAGCATTGGATAACAATGTTTTCTTAGCATTGTTTCTTAGATCTCTTTTCTTTGGCTTTTGGCTAAACTCAAAAGCTCGTTTTGCTGCAGAAGAACATCCAACTCTTCAGTTATCCCTTTCTTTAAAGGCTCTGTCTGCTTGTTTTGCCCATATCTGATAACAGTTCATGCATTAAATCCACAGCACCATTTTTTCCCGTGTTTATACATTGATATGAACTGAAGGTCATTTCCTAGACTTCACATCTTCATTGCTGAATGTGAATATGATTCTTCTATGGGACACCATTTACTTTCAGCTTAAATACTGGTTTTTACAAACAAAGTTTTTTTCCGGTATCCGAAGTCACAATCCACACATTTGAAGCCCAAATCATCTGCTAAGACTGAAACACCCCAAACTAAATCTGACAGTGCACTTCTTTTGAAATTGTCTGTTTGAGGCTTGCTATTAGTGCAGAAAGTATAAAAGTGAAAAACTTAAACTTTTCTTTTTTTTCCTGGAGGAGGGGTGAAGGAATTCATTCATTATTTTGGGATAATATTTATACAAATAGAAACCAAATTGTTTCAGAAAGCAATTTTCAGACCTAACCAAAAATTTCTTTTTATTATGAATATCTGACTTTTTTTTTTAAGAAGTCACTGATTTTTCGAAGGCAACCTGAAAATAGAAATTAGTGTTTTATAGGAAAAGATTTTGAATTAGAATTTTGAAGGTAATTGATGAGCTTGAATAATGGCAAAGTTGTTGTAAACAAGGGATATGTAGTGAGCACATTAGAAAACTTAGTAACTAGTTTAAGTTTTCCATACAGTGTCTGGCCATTGTTGACAGAAAGAAGTTAATGCTGATTGTTTTGGCTTTTTTTTCTCATTTGCAGTGATATTAATCCTAGGCTGTATTATACTGTGAATGTTAATAGAAGTGTAAGAAATACTGTAGTATAAAAAGCAATAATTGCAAACAAAGTTTTATTTATTGCAAATGCCATTTTTAAAAATAAGTACATGTATAAGAGAGTTTGGGAGATAAGTGAGTATAAGTTATAGAAAAACTTCTATCTTTAGGTGCATATGTCTATGGTTTATGTTGCTTTAGTTGCTACTGCCTTGAGAGGTGAGAATTTATCAATTTATTTTGTTTTCTGCACTGACAGGAAATTTTTATAGATTCTACCATTTCTTAGGATTCTGATTTCCCCCCCCCCCCCCTTTTTCCCAGTTTGGCATGGTTTATGAGGAGGAAAAGGACATGATGTATTGGTTTTGTTATCCAAATTATAAGAGGATATACCAAGAAAAAACTAGGAGGCTTTCTCAAAATAAGTTTTTTCAGATAATTATATATCTGTACCAATAAATGCCTTTTAGTCCTCTGCTTGACTGCTCACCTTAGAGGAAAAATTCAACTGTTTTTTCATGGTCAGCATGCCACTTTCACATAGTAGCAGCCTTCAGTTTGGGGGTACCTGACATTTTTGTATATCAAGCGTGCCTTGCTGTCTCCGTGTTAAGCTGTGTGATCTCTTCCCTTGTTTGTTCTAATATTTACTGATTTCTCTTAACATATTTTCGCTTCCATTGCCATTAAGTTTGTGCAATTCTTATTGAACCTGTATTCTTAGGAAGTTTAATTGTCCATGGTTTTAAAAAGCAAAAGTTAATTTGAAGATCCACATTTCTGTGGTGTAGTATTAGCACATGCTTTTCTACCAGTGGAGTAATTTTAAGTTTTTTGGAGTATGTTCCATACTTACCCTATCACACTGTTTCTGTTGCAGTCTTGGAACCTATTACACTTAGAATTGAACCACCAAGGTCAACGATAGGTAATGATATTTCATTGGCAAGCTGTCATGTTTGCTTTTTTCGTAACAGAAGGCATCACTGAAGTTAATCACCTTATGCCTTAGGACTGTTTGATTAATCTTCATTTTTCTTTTAGGTAATTCTCTTGCTTGGCGTTTGTGACAGTTAGGCATGTTGCTCTCTTCACAGTTGGAACGTCTCTTTTTTTTAAGAAAACTATGCTGGCGGCTCTGACTATTCTTTCTCATAATTATGCTTGTCTGTGCTTGTCCTGGCTTTTTGTTTAGAAAAATGAAATATGAGCTTCAAAAATGACTAAAATTCCACTCTCTTGCTTAGATTGTTGCAAACACACAGAGTATTACCTGACTTTCTTTCCTACTTCTTATAAAGAGACATTTTTTCTCCGTTGCAGGTGTGAAGTTTCTGTGTTTGTGTGTTCAACTTTGTATCAGACACTAATTGCTGTGCAATTTAACCAACTTATTACCTGCATTTTCTCTTCCAGCTCCAAAGGAGACTCAACGTATATCTTCTAAACCTAAAACTTCACCCAAACCTCATATTCCACAGGCCAAAGATGGTAAACTGCTTTGTGCGATTATTTCTAATACAGTTTATGTTGGATTGAAACATATTCCTGAGCAACTGTTTAGGCATCTGATCCAGTTAAAACATAATGGGGTTCCGTTCTGCTCTGTGTTCAATGATCTATTTGCAGTTTTCAGGAGCTGTAACATTCATTAGGTATTTTTCATCATGCAAAAAAAAAAAAAAAAAAAAAATCTCTGCTACTTCATGGCAGCAGGATGAGAATATTGTTGTTAAACTTGGATTACAGTGGTAACTAAAGCAAATACCTAGAAATTATAGTATGTAATATGGCTACTTAGGTATTACAATTCTTTCCCATATTGCTTTGCAGTGTTAGAATATATATGTTTACCTTTTAAGTCACAACTACTTAATTTCATTATATTATTGTTTTCTGCATGAATTAGTAAATTACCTAGTGCATAGTTACTATTTGTTTATAGATATTAATATTTATTTGCATTAATGATAATTTATGCCGTATTCCAAAATACTGTATTTTTATACTGTCATTAAATGTGAGTGCAGTTGAATTCAGTGGTAGGCAGCAAAAATTCCTCTCTTTCTTCTGCTATCCACTTGGCAATATCAACAGAAGATGATACGGGTATCAAATATCAACATGTTATCTTTTGGTAAATGTGAAAAGTTTCATGATAATCACTTTACTAAAGATCTTGAAATTGCAGACATGGAGCAACATTTTTGAAAGCTGATGTTATCTGTTATATGTGATTTCCTCATGTAGAAAACAGTCAAAATCATTGTTGTGTCATAACTTTTTAACCATGGCAGCTGATTGTAAAACATTGTTTACAAACTAGAACTTAAAATGCAACTTCTCATAAACTTAACTTTTACCTCTGTGGCCATTTTGCATTATTATGGTAGTCTGACCTTCTCAAAAAATGGTTTTGTCACACAAATGTTACAGGTTTGTACTGTTTTGTGTTAAAAAAAAAAAAAGTTAGTTTCTTCAAGAATCTATAATATACAGAACTGTTTTTACAGCATCATCCACATATCTTGTGATTGTCTTAGAAGATGCAAAGAAATTTTTTTTGTCCCCCATACAGAAGAATTGACACAGAGAGTGATACCATTTGTATTGAGCATCTGTTTCTAATGTGGGAAATGCAAGAAAACAGCATCGATTTCACATCCTTATGTCCCTTAAACATCCAGTTTTATTTTAGATCCATATCAGTTTTGAGATGAAGTATGTGATCATGCAATGCAAGACACCGTAATGCTGTTTAATAATATAGCATCCAGAAAACAAGCAAGTGGTCTCTGGTTCCAATTGTATATATGGGCTGCATCTGAAACACACCACAAAGGGAAGATACTTGTGTCCCTAAAAAGCCATTTTCTGAATAAGGAAGTGATACATATTTGGATATCTCATTGAAGCCCATGGGAGAACTAAGCTCACATCATGTTTCAGCTTACACTGCTTTCTCTGAAACTTTAATATAACAGTTTTTGTATGAGGCAGTATACATAGTATAAAATTCAAAATGCAGTTAGTAGACAAGTAATACTAATTGTAAGTGGAATCATTCTCTTCAATTTTCATAATAGCTTTTATGTTTTGTTTCTGATACAGTCCTGGAATCTATAACACTTAGAACTGATCAACTAAAACCAGCAATAGGTAACAGTTTTACTTGCAGGGACCATCACATTTAGCTTTTTTCTCTGTATACACCAAGCATCACAAGTACATCTTCATTGTATTCCACTGTCATAATTTTTTTACTATTAATTTTAGTCCTTCTGTAAGTTTTTCTTGTGATCTTACACTAACAATTCATAATAATCTTGTTTGTTTTTTCTCACACAAATGCATTCTGTAAAGTCGATGGAAGCACCACAATCTACCTTTGACTACATGTCTATACTCAGTTTCTGTCATGTGCTGCTTCATCTTTTACACTAGTCCGTCCATAACTGGCCTTGCTTTATGTTATCCTGTTACAGAGGTTCTCCATCAACACTATTTCTTTGTGTACAAGACATTCATACTTCCCCATTACTCATACAAGCTTTTTGTGTTTACAGAGGGTCCCAAAGGCATGTGTTCTTTTTTAATATTATTCCTTCTGTCAGTCTCAGTCCTTGAAAGGCTTTAGTAGTTGCATTTTTTTTTAATTTCAGTTCCAAAAGAAACACAGCATATTCCCTCCAAACCTAGAACATCACCAAGCTCAGAGGTGCCACAAACCAAACCTGGTAAGTATACCGTTTCTTTCTCTTGTCATACTGATCTGTGTGTCTTATGAGTTCTACTGTGATCACTGGAGCCTCAGATTTATATGTATCCCTTGAGTGTATATGTTTGAGCATTCCTTAAGGGATAAGATCCAATATCACATGTCGAGACATGTGGAAATTATTTACAAGCCTGGTAAGTTAAAAATCTCTGTCTTCAGGGTTTATTTTGCATTTTAAGTCACTGCAACAGCGGGAATTTTCTGTGAAGTTGTCAGTGAAAATAGGTCTTTTCTGTGTGAGTTTGCTTGGGTTTTAGGAAAGTGAAGGTGAAAAAGAGAGGTGTCATTGCAAAGAGGAAGGGTGTTTTTATGTATTTCTCAAATTGTGTACTTGTCTTCTTTCCCAGGCACAATCATTCATTAATACTTTTCAGCTCACTTTTGAACAGTGCTTATGTTGTTCAGAGATTTAAGAATGTGTAATATTTTCTATAATGTTGTTTTCTATACACAGCTTGGTATAGAGCAATATACAACCCTAGGGTAATTAAGGATGGAGGAAGAAAGTTATGCAACACAGTAGCAATTGCCTGACATACTGTGATGGGTTGACCCTGGCCAGCAAATAAGCAGCCACTAGCCACTTGCTCTCTCCACCCCACAGTGGGCTGGGGAAGAGAATCAGAAGAGCAAAAGAGAGAAAAAAAAAAAAATCATGGTTCAAGATAAAGGCAGTTTAACAAGTGAAGGATAAAAAGGGAGAAACACAAGTGATACAAAGGCAACCACTCACCACATCCCCCTAGTAGACCAATGCCAGTCCAGGAGCAATGGGTCCTTTGGAAAGACTGCCTCCCAGTTTTGTTGCTAAGCATGATATTATATGAGATGGAATATCCCTTTGGTCAATTTGCTTCAGCTGTCCTGGCTGTACCTCTTCCTAGTGTCTCTCCCACTTCCAGCCTGCTTGCTTGGGGGCACAGTGAAAAACAAAGTCCTTGAGGTTGTAACAAGCACTATTCAGTGATAGCTAAAACATTGGTGTGTTATCAACACTGTCTTGGTGACAAATCTGAAACAGAGTATTACAGGGGCTGCTTTGAAGCAGATAAACTCCATGCCAGCCAGATCCAGTACAGGTGTCCAAGGTATATGCAATATTAGGTGGTGCTGCTGGAGAAATGGCCAGAAAGATGACAATGAAGGTTCCTTTTTCCCCAAGTAAGTCTGTGCCTGTTGTTTGGATCAAAACCTTGAAATAAGTCAGGAAAGTGTACAAAGTTGAAGGTGAAAAACCACCCCCGATTTCTTTGTGGTTTATTACAAAATCTTCAGATTTATGTTTGTGCTCTGTTCTGTATTAGAGCTATTGCCTTGAACTGGAGGCAATTCTGAATGGTGTCATATTCTGACATGTATTGAGTTTCAAGGAGGAGTGACCATCTGTCATTGGCTGTAGCAGGGATGGTGTGATCATTGTCGAGGTAGTGATTATAATGTTTTGCTTGTTCTTGGTAATATTTGTTTTTGTTTTCTGTCACGCTAATGCAGTTCTGGAACCAATTACGTTTAGAACTGAGAAACCGAAGTCAACAGTAGGTAATGATAGTTTCTTACTTGAATAGTCATGTTCTCTTTCCTCTTCAACACAAATCATTAAGAGTAGACCTGCAAAAATTTGTCACCTTTCTTTGTATCTGCCTTAATAATTTACAGTCAAGATTCTCTGTCTCTTTTGTTGTTTTCTACAAATCAATTGAAGAAGATCCTTGTGCCTTTTAAGTTGTTGTGCACATAACATAGAGGCAGAGGGCAGATCAGAACAGGATCCTACCTCACATGTTCTCAGTCATACTGTAGAGATGGCACTGTTCTACATAGTCATATGGTTTGGGTGAGCAGAGTTGCATGCTGCAAATTTTCTTTCCTTGCTTCTCTTCCCTTCCAGTTTTACTAAATTAAATTCAGTCCTTCATAGAGGTCTGAAAAATAATTCTGTTTCACTCAAACCTCAATTCCACTGTCAGGACAGAATCACTTCAGTGATCTTTTTGTCATATGATTACTCGAGGCAGACCGATTTGACTAAGATGTTTTTATCATATGAATGTGGTACTAAGAAACATTAAAGTACAAACTCCATGACAGAGCAGTGGTGTCTTTTTATTTGAAGCTACTTATTTTGTTTTATTTCTCTTTTATTTTTTTAAGTCCTCTTTTTAGATAGAACCAGTAATTCTGTCACACGCTTAGTTGATGATAAGTCACAGAAGATTATTTCTTTTCTCTGTAGCCTGATTTTGTTCAAAAAAACCCCTTATCTCTTACATAATTTTCATAGAATATCTTTGATTCAAATCTTTGCTCTCTTTTTGTTGACTGTTATGGGTGGTACTGGACACTAATACCTCAGAAAACTTTAGTATGGTGTAACTCATTTTCTTTCTTTCAGCTCATAAAGATACACGTCATGGGCCTTCCAAACCTCGAACATCACCCAGTCCACGTGTTCCTCCAACTAGAGCAAGTAAGCTTATCAATATTTTGCCCTTTAGTGTATGAAAGTTTTATCAGTTTGAAAACTGTCAAAAACTGATGAGTTCTCTGAAGGTACACAGATACTTATTGAATAGGCTGTGTTTTACCATTGTAATCAAATTTTGCTATATAGCTGTCATGGAATAAGATAATCAGCTAGATATTTATACATGTCAATAACTTGTAGAATGGTAGTGTTGTAGAAGTTAACACTCATCTTGAGCCTTTGCACATAGGAAATTATGTCTCTATTTCCATGGAAAGCAACAGAGGTATTTGTATTTTCTAGTTACTCATTTACAAGTGTAAAATTACAGTACTTTCCTTTTCCCAAAACTTTGGAAATAGTTCTGTCCATTTGAAAATTAGTTTTAAATTTCCACGTTTCTACTGCTTCGACTGCTTTGCTGGAGATTTTTTTTAGTGCAAAGCTGATTTAAATGAGCAGCAGATTTTTGGAATACGAAACACTTGAGAAGTGCAGCTAGGGGAGCTGTTAGAACTACAGCAGTTTACCTGGTAGAAAGCTCTGTTTCATAGACCTAAGAGGAGTGGAGAGTTAATCCAACGCAGCACTGTAAAAGTCACTTTATCTTTAGTCTCTGCAATAACACAACATTAATTGCATTGACAGAAAATCTCAGTGATTATTTTCAAATGGAAGAAATACTTCCTAAAACATTTCTTTGCAGAAAATGAATCAAAAGACTTATGTTGAATCATAATCCTTGATAATACATTCAAAACTTTGCTCATCCTCACAGGTCCAAAAGAAAGTCGGCGAGTCCCTTCCAAGCCGAGAGCATCACCAAGTCTAGATGTGCCACACACGAAACCTGGTAAATACATTATTGCTTTGTGATGCTTGAACATTCAGGCTTTCTTTTGGGTTGTTTTTCCTCAATGAATCAAGTGTTGATTAACAGCTTTCCATACTACAAACAAATAGATTTTCTAATGATCATTAAGTACCTGTATAAAGGAAGATAGAGTTGATTTGTAATTTTAAGGGCTGAGTTTTGATGAGTTGTATATGTTTTCAGCCACGTGACAGCTGATGAATAATCTGCATAGCAGGGTAGATAACATACAAACAACGTAAGAATGTTCTTGGAAGAAATTGCATCTTCTCTGTGCCTATCAAAAGATTCTTAGAGAAAAACGTATTTGAGGGCCTTCATGTATGATTCTAAATCTCTGTAACTCAAACCATTTGTACATTTGTGTGCCCTGGTAATGGAATTTGACCCTTAAAAATATATCTAATAGGGATTTACATGCTAGTGAACTGCCAAACCTCTGTAGCTCCTGATGGTTCTGAAAGCATCAGTTAAACCTTCCTTTTGAGTGAGTGTGTATTCACTAAAAAAAAAAAAAAAAAGAACAAATTTAAGTATGTGTTCCAATTTGAAAAGAAATCAGTCACCTAAAAGGGAGTATTTTTACCCTTTTGCTTGTACTTATTGCTAATTCTGTGTGCATTCTTGTTTTTATGAAGTTTTGGCACCTACTACATTTACAGTTGAACAACCAAAGACAACAACAGGTAAAGATGTTACCTTGGGCTGGTGATTATTTTTTCCCTGCTGCTCCTTGGACCAAAAATTATGTATCATTAGTCTGTTTCTCATGTCATTTGTTTGTGGTTTTGATTTGCTTGCTTTTCTACTTATTGAACTTGATTCTACTCTGTTCCAGATATTAAAAGGTTCCTAGCTGTTTTTGTTGTCTTCACAGAAAATTTCTTTCACTCACGCACATTGTAATTCCTTTGACACTCTTAGGAGACAAGCATGCCATGGGTATCGCAGTTATGAGCACTGAAATACAGATGGAAACATGTCCACTATAGTTGTATATGTTCTTTCAGCTTTTGTTGCTTGACACCAGATTTTGATTACTTGACCAATTTTCCACCCATGTTTTCATTCATGATTTTCTTTTCTCTTTAAATTCCTGTATGTATCTGACACTAAATTTTTCAGCTTCTCATGTAAGGATCTTGTTTTGCTTCACAAGCACGAGGCATACAGTGCCTGTACAATAAACCTATCTAATTTCTGAAGACTATCAACCCTTAAAGCAGGTCTTCTCTTTCAGCTCCTAAAGAACCACACCATACTCCCCTTAAACCTAAAGCAGCTCCCATCCCAGATGCTCCTCACAGAAAGCCTGGTAAATTATCTCGTCTTTTGTCAAGCAGTTGATAATTGAGCAACTGCTTTCAGGGTGGGCAGTGGGGGTGTTGTCAATAGTACATTTGCTGTTACCTGGGTATCATTCTAGCTTAAAGAAAACTCGTGCAATGCGGCAATTAAGTCATACTGCTGATGGAAACTACAACAGTTCAAGATTTTTTTTTTGTTTGTTTGTTTTATTGTGCAGAAATTACCAGAAGAAATAGTAGTGACCTGTGTGTTTAAATCAGTGATAAAAAGTTATTCACAGTTTGTATCTGAGCAACACACTTCTGATATTTTCACCATGGTTTTGAAGCTCTTGTGAGAGAAACCTCTTAAAGCTGTTGCTGTGCTTTTCCTTTATATATGCATTTTCATTCAAGTTAAACTGGAGATTCCCTTCAGTTGTATTTCGATTAGGAAACTCCTCATAATAAATCTGACTGACCTGTATAAGACAATCAATGATTTCACTGAAGGGTTGTTGCTGGTTTTATAGTACCTAGATATTAAAAAAAAAACCAAAAAAAACCCAAAAAACAACCCAAAAAACCAAAACCTACACCACAAAACAAAACAACTACTCTTTGTAACCATAAATCTCAGAGGGTAAATGACCATTGCTGTTTTAAAACATCCCTTTCCTGGTGTATATAGTATAGTGCTGATGGGTTTTTTTAAGGGGGTGGGAGGGAAGGGGAGAGTCTCTTCATTATTCTTAGCATTTGTTGACATTTTTTCCAACAGAAATAATTCCAACCTTCCATGAACCAGATACTACTATGATTCCTCGTATTCCTGAAAGAACAAAGGCGACATTGGGTAATCATGTGTATATCATAAATACTCTGTTTTCCATTTTTGTTAGAGAAGATCTTCTTAGAGAGAGCTCATTACATTATATTAAAAACTAATAATGAAGTTTTTCTCTGCTTCTAGATACATGCCCAGTCTTTGGTCTTGATAAGGGTAATAATGCATAAGCTCATTTACTTTTGAGGGTTCTTTTCCTCGTCTTCTAGCCTTTCCAGTCAGGACGATGTAATTCCTTCAGATGTTATATATTTTCCAGTAAAAGGGGACTTTCTTTAAAGAGCAGATAGTGATTCCTGTGATTTCTGCATATGAGGTATGGATACTGTCATCCTAAAATACACTTTTGCTTCACTCCTCATGGTATAATTTTACAGAAGAAAATTGCAAGAAATTAGAAGATATCAATTATAGCAAAACATACACCAAGACAAAACAGCTATGTGACCCTCGAAATAAAATACTAGTTCCTAAAGTCATCTTCTCTGCTAACTTCTAGACATCCATGTTAGAAAAACTTGCTTAAATATATTAAATGTTAGCCAAGAACTCTTTCTTCTTAGCTTAAATGTCAGATGTGGACCAAATAAGGGTCAATGAATCCAAGCAGTAT
>NW_010104859.1:0-538 GCF_000699245.1 Pterocles gutturalis | reverse complement strand
CTTGAGCAATCTTTTTTAATAATCAGTTTTCTGTCCCCAGTTTCGGAGACAGACATTGACCATGATTTTCTGAGACTGAAATGGTATCATTAATGTGGTATTAATAGCCGTTTAATAATCTTTTAACTATGTTTTTTCTTTTTGAGGAATAGGAAATGAAAAATGCTTTTCATCATGTTTCTATTTCAATATATATTCCCTATATGCCTTGATACTTAGTTTAGTATTCATTTGATGTCTCTTTATATAGCTTTATGAAGTTGATGTGCCCTGTCATACACATCTGGGGCTACCTGATGCAATATTCATATGCAGAAAATGGTTCTTCAGAGCAAGGGGGATGAAGAATACACATACTACGGCAGATATTTTGAGGACTTCTCACATTAATGTGGATCACAGACTAGCAAATGCTAAGATAATCTTTTCCAGTAAATTATTCCGACCTGGCAAGAATTTTTATCTGAACATTAGAAGATAACAAGATTGAATAGTTCCCACAGAAGAACAAAGAATCATAGAATCATAGAATGACCCG
>NW_010104858.1:0-16129 GCF_000699245.1 Pterocles gutturalis | reverse complement strand
ACAGCCCTCCCGGATGGCGGTTCCCCATCCCAACCCCTCGCCCAGGCACCTGAGCCTAACATGTGTCATGTTTAAAACAGCACCTGATGGCAATCCTCTAACGTCTGCCGTGCCGAAGCGGTGCAGAGCCTCGCTCAGGAGGGTCCTGCTGTGGCTCCTAGCAGGTTGGTTGCTTTGGGATTTTTATTCATCAAACTGGATTTATAACTAATGATCTCTGATAAGTGCTGCGATGCGCTCGGCCGCTCCTCTTCCGAGGATGTCGCACTACAGCGCGTTGCCTTGGAGTTGATTTGTTAGAGGCAGTGAGTGGAAGGCACACACCCCCCTCGCTCCCACCCGCTCCCAGGAAGCTCTGACGAGTCCTGTGGGCGCCGTGTCCCCGTCCGTGGCTCCGCTCGAGGCGCACAGAGGGACGGATCGCTCTGTCTCCCAGCAGCTCCGTACTGGAGCCGGTCGGGGCACGCCTCTGTGCTGGGATTTTGCCTCTGCTGTGCTGAGTGTTTGCATTTCACAGCACTGGAGGAGAAACCAAGCATGAAATAACACGGGCAAAAGGCTGTGGAACCAGTGTGGTGGCTGTTCCCTTTTCTTTGGTGGTTTTGGGGTGATGAGCAGTAGGCGAGTGCGACTTTATCGGACTGGAGAATTGCCAAGCGATCAGAGTTGGCTTTTTTTTTTTTTCCTCCTTAAGAAATCCCGCTACACAAACCACAGAAAAGGAGGAGGAGGTGTGTGACCCTGTTAAACTTCTCCGAAATGTTGTTGTGAGGCTGTGACCCCATTGTCTGGGCTTTTGGACCGCTTTGTCCCGGTAAAGCAGGAGTGTCTGAGCGCAGCCTAAGCTGGGGAACACACATCAGAACGTGGTTTCATCTTAGATGGAGGTTAATGTCAAGCTCTGTTGAGCAGCTTTTGGTCACTGAAGAAGTCAGAGCAGGTTTCCCTGTATTGAATCAGACTTACTCAATCCCAGAGGTCCTCAGAAATTTTTAAAAAGCAAAGTGTAGTTAGTCTTACCCAAAAGTCTGCAGTGGGAACTTAATCTGTCGCTGCAGGAAGAGCAAAAAGGCCAGATCTGTGCTTTGAAGGTTACTCAGCTCCCGATTTCACTGAGTTTCTAGCTTCAGAAAAAATGTTTCTGTTCTTTCCATCAAAAACTTTTATTTCAGATGGGAAGGGCACAATTTCCTGATGCCCTGGGTCAGCTTTAAACAATCCCTGCCAAAGTCAGCTCCTATAAATACCCGTATCCCGCTGCCTGCCTCAGCCGGTGCCGAACCGTGGGCTTGCCGCCTGCCCGTACAGCATGACACCAGATTTTTTGCTATTATTGTCTGACACGCAGCACAAACGGGGGAGCTGTAGGGAGAAAAAGTTCTCTAGAAGCTTTCTGACCAATTCCTGTAACTTTTCCCTCTGCTCCACCGCCCGCAGGTGCCTCGAGAAGCAATGGCCACAGCGGCACTTCTGAACTCAGCACCATCTCACCGCTGTCTCTTTCCAAGCCCAGCAGCCACTTTCTCGTGGACAAACGCTGCCGACATGCACGTCACCAGGCCAAAATCTGCCAAGGGACGCACGAGGCCGAGCTTCAATCAGAGCGTGGAATCCTGTCCTTGCCAAGTGCCACCTTCCCCGCCACCAGCAGCTCCTCACAAATTAGCGACCAGCCGGAGAGCATCGTCCACGAAACCAGCATTCCCAGCCGGCCAGGTGTCTCCTGCGGAAATCCCCGAGCTCCTGCAGCAGGTGCCTTCGAGGAGCTGCTCTTCCCTGAACAAGTACAGGGTGCTCCCCTCCATTGGCCGGAAAGGAGGAGGCAGCGGCACTGGGGAAACGGCGGCTGAACAGATTGAGCGGCTGAAAGTGAGTGAGGGGCAAGGGGAGGCTCAGAAAATCAAAACTCTTTCTGGAGAAAAAGGATCCACCAGCATATTGTCAGAAAGCGACATCCCCGGAGACAAGAGCTCACATGTGCAACATCCTCTGGAGGAGCCAGGAAGGAAAATGAGGCAAGAGATTGCTCTGACATCGACTTTAAGTTTGGAAGAGCCACCTAAAGAAGCGTCATGCTTGCTGCTCGCTATTCGATCTCCCTCTGGTCAAAGATTTGAACATCATTTCAAGCCCACTGACAGTCTCCAGACGGTCCTTGCTGTGGCAGAACAGAAAATGTCGGCCCAATACAGATGCTGCAGCGTTGAAACGATGGAGGTGCCCCGAAGGAGCTTCTCTGACCTCACGAGGTCCCTCCAGGAATGTGGGATCCTCCACAAATCCGTGCTGTGCATCGAGCAGCACGACACGGATCTTTAGGCGCACAGAGATGCTGCCACGGGTCGTTCTGCTGAGTGGGATGTGTTACTTCTTCCAAAAAACCTGATGCCTCCTGGGCCTCCTTCTTCATCTTGCCATCTTCCAAAAATTCCCCTTGAAGCAGATTTTTTGAAATAGTATTTCAGGTGTATACACCTGCTACATAAAAGCATCTTTTGTTTCATGTGTGCCATCACAAATTGCTTCCTGAGCGCCACAAACCTTTGGCTTTTTTGGTTTTTTTTGAAATAACCGATATTCTTCTTTGAAGACTGAAGTTTCCGAGACCTCTCCCCTCCTCCTTTTCTCTCTCTCAGGAAGGCGCCACTTCCCAGAGGCATCCCTTTGGGGAGGCAGGAAGGGAACTGGTTTATTCTGGGGGAGCATCTTTGGTAGGTTACCATCATCCTAAGTATCTCGAGAGTGACTGAGAAGGAGATCAGACCCCAGACCACCTGGAAAGAACAGCAACCCCACATCGATGGGTTTTGTGCAGTGTTACGTTGCCAGACCGATGGGGATAAGCTGTGGGGGCTCAGCTCCTGGATAACCTCCGTGCAGCTTTTAAGAGTGTGACGACATGGTCTGTTTAAGAACAAATAGTTCTTATTTTGGCTGTACTGGTGAACAGCAGGATTTTCTGCTTAGTTTTCCTTTTCCTGTTCAACTCGTGTGATCCGTAGGTAAGAACAGTAGTTCAGATGGGATGTTACAAAATAATTCCATTGAGTGCCTTTACACCGAAAGACATTAGTCCAAGAAAGAAAGCGCTGCTGTGAGAATTAAAAAAAAAAATTAATTGTATTTGACAGAGGAATTGGCTCAGGCAGGAGATCATCTATCACTAACCCATCATTAAAAAGGCTGGTAGGGTAACCGGGCAGGTTTGAGATAAATACAACGTGCTTGTGCTAAAAAAAAAAAATAAAATCTTCCAGGTTCCTAATGGAAATTGTCACAGTTCAAAGGCAATAATTCAATCTACTCAAAAAATAAGACAGCTTGCCTCACCGCTGAGCTGGGTTTAGTATTTTGAGGTAAACTGCACGGCAGGAATCCTGCTGGGAAGCGCGGCTATCAAACCCCATGGGTGCTTTGAATCAGCCTCAGCGGGGAGCAGTCTGTCACTGTGAGGAACAGGAGCATTTGGTGTTTCAGCCAGTGTTAAGCGGTTAATTCTTTTCTTCCAATTCTTTGTTCACTGTGTTATTGCTGAGTTCCCGAGTGTTTTCGTACTGCGTGGTAATACGGTCAATAAAACCTTGCAGGCTGAAACGTGAATTTAAAATGATTTATGTGAACTGGAGGTGTAACGATCGCATCTCCCCGTACACGAGAAATGCCGTCAACTGATGGCAAACACCTCGGGGATGGTCAGTTGCCATCCACACCACCTCACACGTCTCTTCCCAGAGTTTGTGTCTCCGTCCTGTACTAAATACGAGATTGCAGCAAAGAAGGAAGCCCTTCGGATCAGCGAGTGCCAACAACCAGTGACCCCCGCACAGGTTTGGGAGCATACAGGGGCTGATGCTTTAAGCCAGGACGGAAAAATAAGAGAAAGTTGGCTCACAGGGGACAGCACTTTGCACACTGAGGGACATTCCTCCTGAATATAAGAGAAAACTGAATGAGTCCAGTTCTCTAACACACTCCCCCAGGCTACAGCATCTCCGAAGATGTGCATTTGAATTATTTCCTTTTCTAAAAACCCCGTCACGGCTTGATCTAGGCGAGTGCAGTGCAGAGAAAAGGCCCCTCTCTCTTCTCCCCCCCTTCTCCTCTTTCCTTCAAAAGTCTCGTGGGGACGCAGGGGAGGCGTTAGCAACTCTGCCTCCTTGGCACAAGAAGTACTACAGGGGAGGAATTTATCTGACCTCCTTTACTGGGTGGTATTGCTGAACAAGCTTCCTTGGGGAAATTCTTAAAAATAATTTAAAAACTAAAGAATTATTCTTAAAAAGAATTTCAGCCTTAGATCAGGTGAAGTTCAGTCTGTCCCAGGATGCTTCGAGAAGGTCATAAATGGAAAACTCTGGTCTGCGAACGTCTTTACCCAAGGCTTTTAAACAAAGTATTCAAGCAAGAAATCAGCGGAGGCATCGTTCAGTAGGTGTTCTTTATTCCAATTAAAAGTACATTAGAAACAGCACACAGGACCAGCAGCAGCTTTCACGACAATTCAACCCAAGACTCTGCTGTCACGAGGTCATTCAGCTGTACTATGAAAGGTGATCGAAACAAGTCTTCCACTCGACACGCAAGCACTCACTCACCTGCCACTTTAAATAGGTTCCAACAGAATAAAAATAGATACACCCCAGAATACAAAAAGTTTTAATTTTGTTTTTTTTTTTTTTCTTCACTAAAGCCTTTATACAAATTGATAAAAGGGTGCACGATTTCCTAAAATTTTAGGTACATTTTAAATGAGCCTTTTTTTACTTGGTAAAAGGATCCATGTTCCTGTCTTTGAACAGAATATGATGGCCAAAATTGCAAAGAAAAATTCCTAGTTAAATTTACAATTTATACATGTGTGTTTTGAAGTGATTCCTGCACCCAGTAGCAGGCCAAGGGCTGCTCACGCGATGTCCCATTTTCCCCAAAAAGGAGCTGTGCACCCTAAGTTCTGGTTCAGGAGCCTCCTTCTCCTGGGAAGCGGGCTGGGGGGAACAACCCACAGGCTTTCAGTTGTGCGCGTGAGAATGGTCCCAACCGAACTAAAAGCCCGAGCGCAGAATTTGCAACTCTTTCCTTCTCCAGCGAGGATCACCCGGGGCGAGGGACGGCTGACCTGTACGAGCACAATGAAAGTGGAGCGCTTCCCGGCTGCAATGGGGCTGAGCAACTGAACTCAAAACTCTGGTACTGAAACATCCCCTAATTGGGTAAATTTAGAAGGTTGGGGTTTGTTTTTTTTTTTTTTTTGGTCGATAGAAGCTATCATGATTTTTATTTTTCTTTTATTCCTGTTTTACTGGTGGGTGAAGCCCAGCAGTTCTGTACGTTATTCACGCAGAGCTTCACAGCAGCATCTTAGAACCGGCACCACCTGCCTAAAGGTGACCGTCCCCCACTCCAACAGTCATTAGCGTTTTACGGAGGTGAATTTATTCAGTAAATTAATTAGTACAGTTCCCTTCACACTGCCCCTCTCTCCCCACCCCACCCACCTGCACCTTGGTGAGGTTAAAACGCTTCAGATGAATTTCTAGAGTACGTACTTAAGCACTGTCACCACCGCACCGCTTTACGTCTAGTGGCCATTCTAACAAACCAAGGACAAATTCAAAAGAAAATACTGCCCAGCAAAAGCAACACGGCACCTGTGTTTGCGAGTATGAGCTACCGGAGACATCCTCAGGACGATTTATGGAAGGAAAAGCAGGGCAAATCCATCAGGAAGCCAGAAATGAGTCTTAAAAGAACGCAGGGGAGCGCCAAAAAACATCCTATTCTGTACAAGTTGAGTTTTTAGCCAAAAACCAGCTGCCTTGTTTGGGGTTTTTAATTTTTTTTCCTTATGTCCATTATATATTTAACTGTTGAATTTTAACTGATCAGGCTAATGCTGAACTTTATTCCAACTAAAGGCAATAAAGTTTTTTTCTTTTTTTTTCAATTTGTTTTAGATAATTACATATTGCCTATTTTTTTTGGCAAGTGTATTTCTTAGAATTCATAAGATCTTCCCGTTTTTTTTTTTAAGGCTAAACTAAGAAATGTTAAAAGCTTCTGTAAACATTTCCTCCTCTTCCCCATAGTTGCACAATTTTTGAAGTCCAACTACAATTTTTAAAATGAGGTAATTTTTGTATACTCATATCATAAAGAGTCCTTTTCGGGACTAGCTGAGAGGCGTGCCAATCTGAACGCTGATCCAATTGTAGTGGGAGAGCTTCCACAGCAGGGTACACACCAGTTCCAGCAGCTGTACTTCAGTTTGTTATCTTCTCTATTTCATCCAAGTCGTCAGTATCCAATTTGTTTATCTTTTTGTCTGGGAAAATAAGAGAAATAAGTCAGATTTGGGAACACAGAGCAGAGAAAGCTGCTTTCTTTAGCTGCTCTTGAGGAGCTCACGTTTATCCAGGAAACGTTCAGCCAGGTCTTAAAACTACAACCCAAAACTTTCCTCTTTTATCAAAGGCCCATCGGGGTACCCGAATGTTACCCATCTCTGGAACATTCATTTGAAGGACTATTCAGGTAGCCAGCACACAGACAACTTGATTTATTTCTGCTCCTATCACAATCTTAAGTGACGTTACACAAAACGCAGCCAGTGTGCTCTTCTGCGGCCGGTTTAAGGCTCAATAAATACAATTCTGCAGAAATAACATCTCATTTTAGAGAAAGGAGGAGGTCTGAGGGTACGTACTGAAATGTTCCTGGATTCTGTTGAGGATATTCATGCTGTGCTTGCTGTCCACCATGTTAATAGCCAGTCCTCGCTTCCCAAAGCGACCCGTACGTCCAATCCGGTGCAGATACGTCTCGTTATCTGGATTTCCATCTTTATCCACAGGAAGATCAAAATTGATAACAACAGAGACTTGCTCAACATCGATCCCTGATAAAAAGAAAGCATCAGATGCCGTGACTCCACCAAAAACCATCTTATAGCAGGGACAGCCGGTCTCAACCTCTGCAATGGATCTTTTCCGCACTTATGGGGTACTTTGGAATAAAAACTCTCGAGCTGTGACACCACAGACATGGCTAAACAGAAAAACAGTCGGAGCTGCTCAGCTTTAACCAGCACTGACATATTTTGGAAACTCTTTCCTCCTCTCTGTAAAAGCTTTTTGTTTTTTTCCAAGCACTATGTTGTCTTAACCGTTCCAGGATGTCAAATTGCACCATAAATTCCTCCTGGAGTTCAGGACTTTTCACATTTCCGTATTTCGGACCATGTTTATTTTAAACACTTGGGGTCAGCAGCACAAGCCAGGCTTGGCGGCGCCAGAAGAACAGAATTGTCCCAGGGTGGACTTTCATTTCAAACTGCAGGAAGCCCACAAGGAATCCTGCATTTGCCCACAGGCGTCTTTATGTGCACAGGCACAGCCAGCAGCCCAAAAACCCAGGAATTCCTTTAAGAACCCTAATTTCTCCAGACTGGAACGTTTGAGGGTACGAATTGTTTCTGCAAGGTGACTTTATCTTAGGAACCACTGCTCTGCCCCTCCCTGGCACAGCTTTGCCACATCCTACCTCTGGCACAGACGTTAGTGGTCACCAGCACCTTTTCTTTGCCCTCTCGGAAGCGCTCGATCACCGCCGCTCTCTGCTCCACCATCATTTCCCCGCTGAGCAATGCCACCTGATGGCCTTCCTTCGAGAGCTCCGCCGCCAGCCAGCCCGCCGTCTTCCGAGTCTGAAACACAAAGCCAGGCCTGTCTTTAGGAGGAAGTTTTAACGCTGTAAAGTGGGAAATAACTCTCTGGGATCATCTGGAAGCTCTGCGGCTGCTCAGTTTTTGTCTCTCAAAAGGAAACAGCTCCTAAGTGCTGTGCCCACCCCCGGCTCCACCACCAACTGCGCTCCCAGCTCTCGTATCAGAAATAGGAAAGCGTGCGTCTGCCACCAAAGGAACTCTTTTTAAAGAAAAGTACGTGTTTTCTTTGTGCTGTTTTCACTTTGAGGGATTACATACGCACACTAAAAGCTCACAAGCACTGTCAAGTAAACAAAACGACTCAGCTTGGAAAATGTCAAGGTTTGAGCTGAATGTAGTTGTGAAATCCCACAGAGGCTCTATGCAGTCTTGAATTCCAACAGTTTCCAATTTCACTGGTTTTTCAAGCTCCGATTACATTATTATATCTCGAGACAGCATAAAGGCAGACCCCCGCAGCAGACTCCACACACAGGTTTTATCTCGTCTGAGCTAGCTTTGCGCGGCTGCTCTGGTGCTGTCAGCGCTGGGTTTTTTCTACAAGTTACGGTGGCTCCCAGGAAAAAAAAAACTCTCAGTAGGATTCCCAGGGGGACCCCAGAATTATGTCACCAGTCCCCTGAGGGAAACAGAGTCCCAGGAAAAGTGAAGGATCGGCTGCAGAACTACACGACTTCCCCATCCCTCATCCTGCCCTATTTTCATCCATTTTCCAACCTCTCTTTTTTTTCCTTCTTTCACTAGTTCCAAGTAATACTTTGTTTTGGAGAACTGTGCATTACTCTAATCTTTGCTTCAGAGGGCTTCAAGAATAAAAATGACTGTTGTGCTCTCCTGGATGGACAAACCCAGAGAAACAAACTTGCTCGTACTATCCTGGCTCTCAAGATTTCAAAGAGGGAGCCAGAAAAGCCAAAGAAAAGGGCAATTCATTGAAATTTCTTTCTGCAAAGCTGCCTGGACAGGTTTCCAGCACTCGCAGACACTAATGGGGTCGTTGGGACGAATGTTCCCCGAAAGGACTCACGTGGCAGAAGATCATGGCCTGGGCAATGGTGATAGCGCCGTAGATATTACAGAGCGCCTGGAACTTCTCGTCTCGGTTATTGCACAGAACGTAATACTGCTTAATAGTGTCCAGCGTCTCCTCCTCTCGCTTCAGTTTGATAATGTTTGGGTCAGGAACAACTTTTTGAGCAAATTTCCACACGGAATCCTCAAAAGTGGCCGAGAACAGAAGCATCTGGCAGTCCCGGGGGAGCATTCTGCAAGAGAGAGTAAAATGGGCAGGGCTCCCACGCAACACTGTTGCCCCTCTGATATCCTGCTGGGATTAATGCCGTGGGGAAAGCAGAACAATAACCTTGGAACCAGTTAGTTCAGTCGCTGGAAAGACTAATGCTAATCTTACCAACACCCGATCGTTCCCTCGTGGGCCATGGCATCCAGAGTTGCATTCTTAAAAATGAATAAACCCTGTTCCAGAGACAGGCTTTTTATTCAGTAAGAAAATGAAACTGCTTGTCATCCCCTGACATTCTGCCTTTATTAACCATCTGGATTAGAGCTAAATATACCACTTTAATCTTGGTGCTTTATCGGTGAAAACACCAGTCAAGAATCCAGCCCTGCTGTCCCTACGTTACAAAATAGCTATAATGGACAGAAACAAAAATCACCTCGGGCAACGTACGCCGAGTCCTTACCTCTGAATGCGGATGCTCTGGTCTTGATGGCCCTGGGTTGCGATCATCACGTCAGCCTCATCCAAGACAAACACTTTGATTTTCTTGGGATCTATGAATTTCAGTTTGGAACACCAGTCCAGCACAGTGCCGGGTGTGCCGATTACAATCTGCTCCGAGATCTTCTGACCTCTCTCCACTGCCAAGACAGAAAGGAAGACTTTGTAAGATGGCTGCGCAGACAGCTATGCCCCTCTCTGAACCAGCCAGTTTCACCACCCAACTGCTCTGTTGTTCATTTCTTGCACCCAAGAAAAACAATTTTGTCATTTAGAGTCTGGAGGTAGCGTTTCACCTTACTCACATTTATTGCCTCGGACAGCGTACGCAAGTTTCAGCTCCGGATAAAACTTTCCCATCTGTTCAATCACTTTTCCCGTTTGAAGCGCCAGCTCGTACGTTGGGGAAAGGCACAGACACTGCAGGGACAGAAGGATAACGCATTGGAGGTGACCAATGTCCTGAGCAACGCTATCACGCTTGTTTTTTAAAATCCTTACTGAAGTTTTCCTGAAGACGAACACGAGAGCAGCTGAATAGTTTCTGAAAACCCGTCAGTTCTGCATCCTGGAACTAGGGAAATGAGTTGATGTGATCCAGTCACCTAACTAGTGGCTTTCTGTGTTCAATTCTGCTCCCCAAAGTGCAGATTCTCTGCTGGGGGACATATATTCTCCTTGTCACTGCTGTCCATAACACCCACAGTTAGACTAAGAGATATTTTTTTTTTTAGGAAGGAACCCAAGCCTTGGTAAAACTGCTCAACTACCTCAAAAGGAAATTGGGTTTAAAAAGCCTCTTTGTGGGCATTGTCTGCTCTACTGTCACAGATATCATCTCCTCCATCACAAATTCCACTTGCTTAATCCCCTTCAGCCTGCAATTTTTCTCCGATTTATTTTCTCCCAGAATGACATCCCCCTGGTTTAACTCCTCACAGTGACATCCTGGTTGATGCAAAGGAAGGACTGGCAGGTACAAATTGTGAGCAAAATCCACATTTTTTGCCTTAAAGGGATTTTGACAGATCCCCAAATCTATTCCCCTGCTAAGCAGTTTACAGAAACAGCATCACAGATGTGGGTTCATCAGTCTATGAATTTCCTATCGATGCTCTCAACAGAAGCCCAGCCGCTTCACTAGGTGGCACTGCACCACCACTAAACCCCAAAAACGTCACAGAAAAATTACCTGTGGATACTTGTTCCCAGGTTCAACGCGACTGAGCATGGCCAGGACAAAGGCAGCCGTCTTGCCAGTACCGGACTGAGATTGTGCGATCAAGTTCTGGGGGCTGCAGAACACACAGCAGATGTGAGCTCAAGGAGATGAACCACCCGGACAACATATTTGTGGGGTTGAACAATAAACAAAAGGCATCGAGTGGCATTTTAATACCTTTTAGATTTATCACTGCTCTGGACTGGTGCCTAGCTTGACCAGAAATTAATTTCTGCCCTCTCCCAATTCTCTCTTTCAGCACAAGTGACCTCTAGATTACAGAGATTTGGAAGGAAAACAGCAATTATCTGGCAGTACTTTTCCATTTTCCACATCTCCCTCTAGTGTCTTAATGCTTTATACTTTTCAGCTCAGGGGTGCGGAGAGGAAAACCCGCCACGCAGGCAACGCAGCATCTCAGCTACGCCCACCCACCCAGGATTTCTGGAGCTATGTTCATAGCAGCCTTGTTCTTTCTCTAGGAAAAACAACTAGGAAAATCAGGCTGAACAGCACAGCAATGTGTGTTCAGTACCAGGCCAGGAAAAGGACAAATCCAGGTCTGCTGTCCCACAGGTGGGGACCACAGAAGCGCTGTGGCATGGGAACCCTTTCACCACAGCACAGACAGCTTCCCCAGCATCTTCCTCCCATCCCAAGTTCAGTAACAGGATGCTGAATCTTTCAAATCCTTCCTATACAGAAAGGGAGTGTCAATTTCAGCAAGCATCATGGGCAGGGCGTTCTCCTGTATCTTGGATGGTCTGTTGAAGCCCATGGCGTAGACGCCTTGCAGGAGCTGCGGTTTCCTGAAAACAGAGGTTTTATACCATGAGCTTTTAAAGTACATTTGGTTTTCATTTGTGGACAAAAAGGTGAGAAAAAACCTTGCAGCCAGACCTAGAGCTGCTCCTTTCTGCATGCCCACTGTAATCGCATCGGTGAAGTGACAGCGATCAGTGCCTGGAAGCCACAAGTGACAGCAGAAAGTCTGGAAAGGACACTTTGCAAAAACCCCTCGATATATTATGTCAAGCCTGCACGCCTGCCTTTCGCAGCTACGTGGAAAACCGTGTGTCACAGCTCTAAGGCTGCACTGGGCTTCTCGTTCTAAAGCAGCTTTTCAGACAATCCTGGGAATCCCGGAGCAGAGAGCATTAATCCTGCCCTTGAGGCCAATCCCTTTTCCTCAGGATCTCGGCGCCAAAATTATCACTCCTTGAAGACTCAAATATGGGACCAAACGACCTCAGCACGAGGAACAAAGTGTAATGTCACGAAACCACTGCCAGGACTTCAGTAAATCGTGATGGATTCTGTAACACATACTGACATAACACCAGAACGCTCAGAACTGGTAAAGGGCTGACAAAGGTCAGCGAGCACACCCGGTGATCCACAGCTGTAACCCACCACTTGAACCAAGGTGTGTGCTGACACCACCAGTCCTCAAATGCCCACCAATTTTTTTTCTTGAGGGAGCTTTCTAGGCTCAGCAGACACTCGTGTAGACAAGGAGCTCCAAGAACAACCTAAATTCAGGTTATGGTGCTAGTGAACTCTCAGTCGATGCCCTTGGAAGGCTCACTGAAGAGCTGTCAGTGGTGCTTTCCTTTCAAAGCAGGTGACAGTTTTCCTGCCCAGCGTTTCCCGCTGTTAAGAACTTCCCATTCAGCACAACATGCATTTTAAAAATCGTATATTACTTTCAGACGATGGCTGGAACAAAAGCTCTTTGAAAACGTAACCTTGTGCTGCTCTGAAGCGAGGACGTACAAAGGCAAACTCCGCAACAGTTGCCAAGGATACACCAAGTCACAACAAAAGGAAGACTCAATTAGTCTGCCTGCCCCCATCATTAACTCACTCGGATTGTTTGGCTGTTGAAAGATGGGAATTAGTTGAACAGGCACTACAGGACCTCAGCTTTTTTTTTTGTAGACATTCAACCACTAACATTAACGTCCTGACATTTCATGGGGAGAAGTCTTATCGGCTCCGATCGTGCCATGGAGCTTGCAAAGCAGTAACAAACCCAAAATCATCACTATAACCAACACCAATCCCAACAGGACAGCCTCTTTTGCAAATTAAAAAAAAAAAAAAAAAAATCTATCATGCCTTAAATACAGCTATCATTGCTTGAAAGCTCCACTGGTAAAGGTATTGAGCAGGAAGGGTCAGAAAATACTAACGCTGGTAAGTCTCTCCAGGACGTAAATCCAGTATCACTGGCAGAGAAAAGATAAGCTTTTCCCTTTGCACCATTCCCTGCTGCTGCTAGACCTTCACAACAAACCGCCAGGGAGCACGAGCAGAAGATGGTTGTGTTCATTACTCCTGCCAATAAAACAAATCTTGTGTTTTCCAAAACACCGCCGAGCTGCAGGAACACCTGCTCCAAGCTTCCCCGCGTCCGCTGGAGAACCGGTGGAATAACGCCACCTCCGACGCAGAAAAGGGCTCGCTCTGCAATTCCCAGAACCCTGGGGGGACAGTGGCCGTGGAAGGACAGCCCTCCCTCCCCAGTTCACCTCCTCCAGCTTATCACACGTGAGCTCCACATGTTTTGAAAACCAAAACCCACACATTAAAATTCAGAATTGTGTTGCTAGAGCTGATTATAGAGAGCAGTGCTAACTCTGCACAGAGCAGGAATTAAAATGAGCGTGTTTCAGATGGAAGCCCTCACCAGGCACCAAGATAAAATAACTCTCCTTGTATTTAAATAATACAATTAATGATATGCTAATTTATTAATGACAAGTTTGCAGTAACTTGAAACAGAAACCCAGGCGCTTTGAAGCGATATCTCCTACGCAGGGGAGGCTCCAACTATCTGATGGGCTCCAAACTCGCATCTGCTCTTGCAGTCTCACCAGAAGTGAGTCAACACCGCTCTCAAGAACGAGGATTCTTATGACTGAGCGAGCCAAACAATATGCTGAAAAATTAATATTACTGTTCACAGGTTTTAACAGCTCAAGGCAGAGAATTCTCTGGCTCATCCCAGCGCTGCCCTTTAGCAGCTCTGAATCGACAGACACTTACAGTCGCAGCTCCTCAAAAGACTTCACGGAGTAGAGAGGCGATGTGGGATCCCTCTGCAGCACCTCCACTTGATTTGTCGTGTCCACCAAGTTACTGCGGATGAGCTTGTTCAGCAAGGACTGGGCGGCTCTGTCCTCTGTTGGAAAAGGAGAAAAAAATAAATCACAGTCTGTTTCGGGTGTCACTCCCACTGAAACGCTGCGTTACTCAGCCAGTTAAAAAGGGCAAGATGCATCCAAATACCGAAATTCTCTATTTCAGAGCAACGTCATCCAAGAGCCCAAACTTCCTGAATGAGACATTGATGAAAATATCCGAGATTCATATTTAACATCCAGGAAGAAAAACCGAATCCGGCACAGGACCTTAACAGATACAGAACTCTGCTTATTAAGATCTTATAGCTTAGCATCTAATTGGAGGGTGGGATGGCGTTAAAAGCCTCTTAAAGCCTCACTGTTATCTGACATGTGAGCAGTCAACTTTTAGGGTTTTTTTTTTATATTTTTAAGGAAAATTTGAGGACAAACGGGACTTTGAAAGATTCCAGGGCTGAAATGCAGCAAGGGCTGAGGGTAAGTGAGATCCAAACGGAAGGCTGAACTGCTGCACTTGGGGGTTTTGCTCATAAATCTGTTTTCTAAAGCCACCTTCTGAAGGATTTAGAGCCGTCACCCACCTCTTAACATTTCCAAAACGCAACATGTTGGTTGCTACAGCAATTCCAGCTCCAGGTTATCCAACTGCTCCTGTAAGCAGTCCTGCCTTTGGGGACACTGCTATCCCCTTATGTTTCTCCACTCTAATCCAGGAGTCTCCCAAGTTTTTACAGGACCCAAAAAAGTATCATGGAGGAAGGACATGTCTTACAATTTAGTCCTTGGGGCAGGGATACAAGATCATCCATCCTGAGACATAAGGCAGACTGACTTTAAGCATATAGGAAATTAATTTCTTTTCAACTTTCCTTGCCAAAGCTTTTTTTCAAGAAGACACTTACCCTTCTCCTCATCCTCCGTCTTCTCCACGTTGTCATCTGCCTTGACCACAGCACCTACATCAAAACAGATGGTTGTGGGGCAGGTGTGAGGTCAGGTGAGAGTTGTAGGCTTTGAATATTGTGGGGAAAGCTACAAAACAGCTCATTTTCCTGACGAGAACATCCCTGCTCAATCGGTGCACAGAAGAAAGGGGAGCTACGGCTTGGTCTGTACAAATTGAAGTTTATCAACCACACAAACAGATTGTGCCCGCACAGCTCCTTGGATACAGCAAAACATGATTTTAAAAAGCAGAACAAGCGCGAGAGACAGATATTTACTGTATGCTGGTGTTTGATCTTAGCTTTATGTTTCCCTTTTCTGGAAATTCTTAACTAATCAGCAATTTGGCAGCAGTGCTCCAAACCCAACGGAAACATCACTGCCTTTCAAAGACCATTTGAGCAGCTACAACTCACCATTGGCATCTGGTTTGGTTTTTTCCTCCTTCAGGTGTAAACTGCTCAACTACAAGCAAGGAAAAACACAAAATCAGAGTAATCCAAAGGCTGCCAGACCTACGTTTTACTGACAGCCAGGAAAACCATCAACGCTTCCAGATTGATTGCCTGCTGCAAATATTGCACAACGAAAACCCACATGTGAAGGCAAACGAGATGAATTTAGCGAGATCAACTCCATTTCAAGAATTTTAAAACAAATACCACTTTTTAAAAGCTGTAATGATGACATGGAGAAAAGGGGTAACTTTCTGTCCCTGCATCTCTGCTCCGTAATAGCTCTGCTGATGGGAAATGGGAGAAAATTTACAACCCAGGATGGAAACTGGAGCCAAGGTTGACATCAGCCACCCCAGGGTGAGTCCCTCTCGCCCAGGGTTGGTTTTTCCACCAGAAATATGACGGGGAGAGGAGCCCTGAGGGTCTTCCTGCACGTCAGGGGGGTGAGTTACCGCTCCCTGTGCTAAAGCATGGTGCTTGATCAGAAAAAGAAAACAGGAACCAGCAGCTCAAATGAATTTGTCACCAAAATACGAGAGAAAAAAGGGATTTTTTTTTTTACTTCAGGATGAAGACACAGGCTTGGTGACAACCTCTAAACTGACAGTGCCTGGATATGGGGTGAGGGGGGAGGACAGGAGCCTCCCTGCCCTTTTGATATGCAAAAAATGAAAGGAAAAATATTTATTTAAGAAAAAAAAAAAGCAATAAAAGGGGATTTTTTGCTCCAAAGGCAGGTCCCAGGCCCAGGGCGGCCCTGAGACAGGGCCCAGCTGCTCAGAGGCAGCACAGGGGCCTCTTTGCCCTTCTGATAAAAAATGAAAAGAAAAAGAAAATAATTTTTATTTAAAAAAGAAAGAAAATTGGGGTTTTTTTCGCTCCTACGGC
>NW_010104857.1:0-1545 GCF_000699245.1 Pterocles gutturalis | reverse complement strand
GGCAGGGACCCCCGGAGGTCATCCTGTCCAGCCCCCTGGTCCCAGGGGGAACCAGTCTCTCTTCTTTCCTGGCGAGTGAGGATTCTGAAGTGGCACGTTGGAAGGATGGAGCGACATTAGCAGCTAAGCAGAACTACCCAGAATGAACGCAGATGTGGTCTGATTTTGTTTCCTGCTGTAGGTGGTTCCTGAGCAGACGGGCTTTGTGTCCTGGGTTTAAGTGGTGAGGAGAACAGAACTTGGGAAGTTGTGTCATCCTAAGCTTGTTTTTTGTGTCTCACAGACTTCTGGGACACAGCGGGACAGGAGAGGTTCCAGAGCATGCATGCATCCTACTACCACAAGGCTCACGCTTGTATCATGGTAAGGGGAGTGTCCCAGCTGGCATCCGATGGAATTTTGACTAAAACTCTCCCAGTTGACACCTGGCCAGCATGTTACTTTTTATGATTGCGTAAAAATCATTATAACTTACGTGGCCTTATATTTCTTGTCTGTTTCAGTGGTTTAAAAAACTTTCCTGTGTTGTTCTTTCTTCTCTCACCAGATAAAACCAGTGTAGTTGGGTATGTTTAGCTCTCTTTTCTCTTTCCTGATAGCACTCTTACTATATTCCCTGGCTTTGCTGCTGTCTTATAAATTTCCTTACTCTTCTCACTGTGTTTGCAGTAAGGTGTATGTACAACTGGGCGTAATTATTTAGAAGCAGTCCTGTCCGAGGTGATGCGAGGGAGAGGACGTTCCTTTCTTGTGCTGTGATGTGACTATTACAGAGTACGAAACTGTTCTACAGGGTACTGCATCAGACATTCTTCTCTGGTCTTCTGCCCTTTCTATTTTCCACACTTTGCACTTTCCTGACTCGTAACCCACCTTGGTCTCTTGCTTTGTCCTATGGCTCTAACTTTCCACTTTCTCTCATCACTTGTGAGCATCCAGAGGAGGGCCTGGGAGCACCTTCCAGTGCTGAAAGGGGGCTACAGGAGAGCTGGGGGGGCTCTGGATCAGGGGGTGCAGGGACAGGACGAGGGGAACAGGTTTGAGCTGGAAGAGGGGAGATGGAGATGAGATCTTGGGAAGAAATGTTTTCCTGTGCGGGGGGTGAGGCAGTGGCCCAGGGTGCCCAGAGAAGCTGTGGGTGCCCCATCCCTGGAGGGGTTCAAGGCCAGGCTGGATGAGGCTTTGGGCAACCTGGATTAGGCGTTGGGCAACCTGGGCTGTTTGGAGGTGTCCCTGCCCATGGCAGGGGGTGGCACTGGGTGGGCTTTAAGGTCCCTTCCAGCCCGAATCATCCTGGGATTCTGTGATGAGTCAGCTTCATTGATGTTTCGGTTGTTAACGTAGGGCAGCCTCACATCTGACCCTCCTGAGCAGAACAAATCTCTCCCAGGGCTTGTTCACTGTCAGGGGTGACAGAGTGCTTGTCATAGTACAAAAGAAGAATGTAAAGGACAATGGGGGACTGTTTCCTGCATCACCCGGAGAAAGGGGCTGGCTGCACAGGTCAAGTCATGCGGGATAGAATCATAGAATGACCCGGGTTGG
>NW_010104856.1:0-1092 GCF_000699245.1 Pterocles gutturalis | reverse complement strand
GGCTGTTCCGGCTCGGTTTGACATGTATACCCTGTAACGAGCCGTCCATTAATCACCCTGAGGAGACGCTGAGCGTGCCCGGTGTCCTCCGCATGGACCGCAGCCCTCCTGTCAGCCGTGCCAGTGCTCCCGAGTGAACCTCCAGGGACCTTAACACCAGTAACCAACACAGCCCCGTGCGGGTGCTGTTTTCGGTAGTGCAGAAATTATGTGCATCATCCTTGCGATAAATGGGTTATGTGTGTCTTTAAATACTCCAAAGTCATTGCAGTTTCAAGACAAGCCTCTGTGGTGAATGTGTTGCTGTAATTCTTACGTGTGCTAATGATTTAACGTTTTAGATGCTCTGTGGAAGACCAAGGCGTGTGCAGTAAACTTAGAAACAAAGATCAAAGAGTGTGGCTTTTCCCAATTACACTTAGTGAAAACTGTGTCATTTACATCAGTTGCTTAACCACACCACTGCTGTGAAAAGTTGCTGAGCATTAACCAAAAACTAAACCGTGTATCACAGTTAGATCCATGTAATAACAGAATTACTGTATGTCATAAGGAAACAACCCAAAGGGCTTAGGGACAGCCCTGAAAAGCAGATTGATGGCTGTGATTAGTTTCAGTGAGCTAATGTGTCCAAGATTGATTGAAGGGAAAAAAAAAAAGTGTAGCTTTTTGTTGGATTGCGGTATTGGAGAACATGAATTTTTGTGGATTAAATCATTCTAGTTATCAGAGTAAGTATCCAAATGTTGTATGTAAGCGTATTTTTCAAAAGCAATTCCTTCTTGTCAAGGTTTGAGGGTATGCAGAACATCTGAAAATGGATACAGGTGCTTCACAGAACATTCCCAAGTTGTCATGGGCATGGAGACTTCTGAATTGTCATGTTACAGTTGTATTTAAGGTAAATACAATCACATCTTTTCAACAAGACACTCAATAGAGAGAAGGAAAAAAAAATATCTTTGCTAACATGCAAACCTCATGAAGTTCAGCAAGGCCAAGTGCAAGGTCCTACCCATGTGTAGCGGCAATCCCAAGCACAAATACAGGCTAGGAGAAGAAAGGATTGAGAGCAGCCCTGGGGAGAAGGGC
>NW_010104855.1:0-7219 GCF_000699245.1 Pterocles gutturalis | reverse complement strand
AAAATTTATTCTTGGATTTATAATTCACTCCCAGCTTTCTGTCTGCCAATTTGCTTGGCTTCAGTGAAGCATAATTAGTTCAAATAGGACATAAAGATGTACATGCCCACAGCAATACCATTTTTGCACAGCAAAAAGCTGCAGGCCAGTCACAAATACCGGCAAAAAAAAAAAACCCCAATCTCTATATTTTAGCTTCTGAGATTATCTGTTCCTGATTAAATATTGCTGTAGACATTTTACAAGGTTTATTTTATTAAATATGATGTTTCTTACTGGTTCTTGATACTTTCATGTGTTTATACAGCGTTTTAAAAGTCATTTGGTAAGAGAAAAATATTTGGCTTATTAACTAATTTCAATATAACTACATTTATAAACTTGAGTGATAGCTAATTTTTTAATAAAACATACTTTAAAGCAAAATTATATAACAGTAAAAACACATTTTTCATCATAGGTACCAATATTGCAAATGTTTCCTGCAATGAGTATTCCTTTTTTTTTTTTTTTTTTTTTCATCCCATATTCCCAGTTTCACTTTGGATTAGAGTTCACAGTTTTCACAAGAGAGTGAAAAGTCATTTTCATTTTTTTTTGGCTTTGTTTGCTCATTGATTAAGTTGAAACTTATTTCTAAGCAAAAAGAAATGCTTACTGGAAACTTTCATGAAAAAAAAAGTTCAGGTTTTCACATGTACTATTTTGGCATGTATTATACATATAGTTTTGAACATGTCCTTACATTCATCACATGAGCTGATTTAGGGTTAGTGCTGAATAGGCATCTTTTGGTGTTTCAGCTAAATATAATTGAACCTGTACCAAAGACAAAGTGCTGCATGCAGGATTTCCATACAGTACAACAGTTTATACAAACTGGCTTTATAAAGATTGATCTGATAAGAATAAAGGAAGATATGACTCAACTTTCATTCCGTCTCAGATAGCGAGAAATGTGGAAAGTTTAATGCCGAACTGTGAAAAGATTCAGTAAGTCACCACAAATCACTTTTACTAAGCCAAAACTGGGTAATTTACACAGCACTTTGTGATTTTCAAACAGTTTGCAGTGTGCAATTATTCATGTCACAACATGGGGCCATGGCATCCAAGCTGCCTGTTTATTCTACGGCTGAAGCAGAGGTGTTTGAAAACTGCAAGAGCCTACCAAAGGCCCAGAGATCATGGCTAATGTGACACCCCCAGGCCTAATCTTCTTAGAGCACTGGGATAAAATAAGTATCCATTACAAAATCAGCCTTCATCCTGCCCCCTTCTGTGCTCTGCAACTCTGATAGCCAACACAGAGACAATTGCATGATTCTGGGCTTAATCAGGTATTAGGAGCTAATGCAGTACAAGAAGAAGCTAATCTCCATATTTACTCCATCTGTACTTATGGACCTGACTTGCCTGCCCCTGATAGATCAAAAGGAATTGGCAAAAACCAGATTAGAGATGAAGAAAGGAGAGAAAGGTCCAAGAAGTGTAAGAGGCAAAATTCTCTGCTTTCCTCAGTTATGTATACATGTATTAAAACCATGTGGTCTAATCCCATGGAAACACTTTCCTTTGTATTTCTTTTTTTCTCCTCCCCACCCTCGCCCTCTGGCCCCATCCTTAAAAATGGAAATTGCCATTGCAGTTAAAATTATTGATAAGTGTACCATGCTATTTCTAAGGATCAACACTTACGCAATTAAAGTTCCTGGTTTGTTTGTTTGTTTCTTTTTTTTTTTTTAATATGGATTTCATTGAGCTCAGTATATTATGGCATTTATCTATGACTGATACACATATAGGACTCTCTTCTGGATCCATTTTGAAACCTGAGGAAACACCCATAGCTAGGCAGAATTAATTAATTCCAGTTCTTTGTAAGTGCTCTTTTTAAGTGTTGCATAGACAATGTGCACGTCTGTGACCTTAAATTAAAGTGAGTATGAGAAAAGAGAAGAAAAAGTGTCTGTAAAATGAACTACTTTCCTTTTAGTCACTCAGAAGTAACTGGTTACCTTCTTTCTGTATCTTGTCACCTACAATATCTCAGCATTCTCTTTTGAAGCTTTTGTTACAATAAGATACTTATGATTCCAGAAATGTGGACAGATGGGTAAGGAAAAGAGAGCAAAGGAAATTCACACACTCACCACTGCTGGCAGTCACCTGCTGTTTGTAAACAGTGACATGTGGCCACAAGTAATGACCTTCAAGCTAGGGGAGGCATGTACTAAACTAACTTAAATGCTCTGCTCACCTTGGGTTGGTGATGAACAAGTTTTATGAAGGTGGCATGCATTCCTCAGCAAGTGTGGAAGAAGCCTATACTCAGAGTTCAGAAAAGCCAAGAACATTTCAAAGGGTGCACTGTCCTCCCTTTTGGACAGCTGACAGACTCACTATTTTTTTGACTCCTTAAAACCCCAAGTGGTGCCAGAAGAGAGCTGTGTTGCTGCTGATTTTTGGCAATAGAGCTCACCTCATTAGAGTGGATTAAGTCATGATGCTGGGAAGGATAAAAGGTGAAAAGCAAAAACAGTGGATGGCGAACACAGAAAGCTCAGAGTGTCATTTGTATGCTGATGCTATTATTGACTAGAGCCCATGTGGTTCACACTTTTCAATTACCGTCTGCTAGAAAGGTGGCCCATAATTGCAAAGGCTGATGCCAGTGCACCAAATGTCAAGGGAGCCTCCCTAACCCTCATCACCTTTACTTGATGCTTGACTTGAGGATGTTCAAAGGCAAAAAGCCACAGCCTGCAGTTCTCCCTGAGGAAGAAAAAGATGCCATTTAAAAAAAAAAAAAAAAAAGACAAAACCCAAACAACTCAGCCCCCCTCATTTAAAAACCTAGAGTTAAATTCATTATCCTGTGACCTTATACTTTACCCTCTGTATAGCTAGGACATCCACCAGCACCAGTGAGAATTATACAGTGAAGATCCAGGGCAGGATTGGATTTTTTAGTTTTGCGATGCTTATGTTGCCCAGATGCTGAAGAGCACAGATCTGGTATTAGTGCTGACAGTGATTTCCAGAGATGCTCTTTCACAAGATTTTTAAAAGGTGTAAAGCAGGCAAACTCAGTTTTCCTCTAAAGTCCAATAGTCATTCTCACTGACAGCATAGTGTCACCCTTACTGAGATTCACCACTTTAGCTGGTATCGTGTCGTCCCTGCAGGTCCTAGAATAGACTCTCCACTGTTGCCTCCATTTATTTCAAATCTCAAATGCGCTGTTGTGTACATCCTTATTTCATTATGCATTATTTCTTTAAAGTTAAAACTAAAGTAGCTATTGAATAAAAGCAATGAAGAATAGTTAAAATATTTGACTCAAACTTTGTCAGCAAACTCAGAGCAAATCCAAAAATTCAGACTTTTTTGTATCATTAACAATCTAGGGAATTTTACTGATGGATATCACCTTTTTTTTTGTCTATTTGAAATGTTATTTTGATAACTACATTTCTAACCAGCAGATAAATGGTGGAAAATTATGTATACTGTATTACAGTTTTTTTATAACATCTGTACGATCAATTTGTACTGAAAGTTAGGGTGTCTGTTTATAAAAAATATTTTTCTATGCTTAAATGCTATGCTGTTGTTTCAAATTTTTCAAAATACAGATTTAGATATATGTATATTTTATACTTAGACTTTGTTTTATAGGCAACTTTTCCTTTTTTAAAACAGTTATTGCAATAGTTGGCCCAAATCCCTGAATCAGTTAGAAGAGTGTTGAAGAGTTTAAATTGTTAGTACTGACATCACTGGCTTTTGAAAAAGTGGGATACATTGCCTTTGTCATGGAAGAAAACACATCTTTACCTTATTATTGGTTCTTCTCTACGAGAACACCACATTGGTGATTATCAGGTTGATTCAGTGCTCAGTCATTAAGCCAAAGTTGTCTTTTAATCTTTTTTTTTCAAATTCATCAATAAAATTCTGCTGAAAGAATAGTTTTGTTGACTAAGCATTACACTGAGATATCTTAGAACCTTATTTCAAAGTCCAGAGACATCAAGTCAGTCTTCGCTTCCAGTGAGAGAGAAATTAAACTTGATTCAGCTACTACCTGATGAAGTTTTAAGTAGCTACAATTGCACACGTTTGTCGAATTGGAACTAATTCTAAGTTGCATGGAAATCTTCATTGAGCTGTATAACCATGTGGAGGTTTTGTGTATTTGCTGTTTGTGAATTAAAGATAGTCTGTGATATGCCCTAAGAGCATAATTTTGTCACAGTCAGGATGGCTGACAAAATTTTCCCATCAAACTTTGTGTAACCTATGTTCCTCTCACCTTTGTCACAAGTGACTTTATTTTTCAGTTTAAAGCAAACTTAGTTTTGTTCTAATTAAGAGGTTTTACTTGAGCACAGTGTTCATACTGTTTTTTAGCAAACCAGCTGTAGCACGTATGTAAATGTACAAATTGTTTTAAACATCAAGAAATGTCAAAATCTGTTCACCAAACCTTGAAGACTTTAATTTTAGAATGAGGTTACTTGCCAATACTTTGTCTTAATTTCCTTCAAGAAGGAAAAAATATTTTAAAATATAAAACTTCTCTGAAGAACTTTCTATAAGTCTGATTGCACTGTCCAAAAATTACGCAGCTTTATTTTTCCCTTTTCTCACTTCTCAGAACTTAACTGTTCAATATTTTGGGGGAATTGGAGGATCTTAGAGTCAAATTACTCGCCTGACTTTCTCAGACCCCTGCTATCAAGTCAGTTCACATCAAACTTAACATCTACATTTTTCTCTCTTAAGGAAAGGTTTTATCCTCCAGTCTCCTCTCCTTGGTCCTTTAGTGTAACAGTTTAGTAAACATGCTAGAAATGAGAAATAGTTCTAATTCTCTTGTTTATGAAGAACTTGTGAGCCAATACCTTATCAAATGCATCACAGCAGTATAATTTCAGAGTACAGGTACTTTGAATTCATTAGTGATGATGCTGTCATCTGGGCACACAGATGGTACACTAAACTTTTTGAGTTAACCTTCAGAGGAGAAAAGTTGCTGGCGAGACAAGGGAAAAACCATGAGAAATTTTATTGGTGTTCTCCCTTGGATATTTAATGAAGCATATTAAAAAATGCGTACAAGTTAAATCAACACTGTAATGTGGAACACAGACGTAAGATGAAACCTGAGGACTGTCCTACTCTATTCTTACATTGTGCAGAGTAGCAGATGCAGGAGCTCCATGTGCTAAGGAGTTTCCACAAGAAACATCTGGGGGGGTAACATTTAAAACTTGGGGAAGTACTCAAAACTGGGAAAGTGTTCAACACTCTGAGCCTTGTCATAAAAATGTCACCTGGCTTCCCCAGGAAGGAAATTAATTTGGGTACCGGCTCAGAGTCTGGGTGCTCAGCTAAAGGTAAAATATTGTTTCAACTTATATTTTGTGTTTTCAGTTTATATGTTAAATTCCTATGATCTTTGTCTCATTTCCATCTTTGGAGTCTATCCCACCTCAAATAAATTCATCTCTACTTTAATAATAGACATTTTTCTTGATAAGAAGACTAACAGAATAATTTCCAAGAAAGAATAAATTGCAAACGGGTCATCATTTGTTTATTTTTCAACAAGAACATTTATTGTTCAAAATTTCTCTCAGAATAATTTTGGTGATTAAATTTGGGCCTACCTGTGACAGATGAAATCTAATTTTGCTCTGAAGTTAGACTTGATTGGACATACATATTCTATATATATTATCCTTAAATGGGTGGGCATTAACCCTTTTTGGCTCACAAGCAGAGTTCGTCACCCAGTGTGCAGTAAGCCAATATACACGCAGAGCCGAGATATTGTTTATTGCATGTCTTTGCAGAGTTGGGTGCTAGGTGGTAATTTCACAAAGCTAGTACACTCAGTTTCAGTCATTGTGTATTTTTGCAGTTCAAAACGTTAGTTCCATCTACTTTGCCGCATCCTTCTAACTATGATTGGTTAGTTTTATCTCTTAACTGCAGTTGGTCAGTTCCTTTCTCTCTTCAATTTAAAAACACAGTGTTCTTCAAATTTACTATGCATGCCCAGTACATGGGGGTCTTAATTCAGGACGGTCCAATCACACTTGGAGGTGTGATTTTTTGTATTATAACTATGTTAAATGAGGATAGGTTACCTTCAGATGGTGCTGATAACTAATTTGTCTGACTACCTCAAACATATTGATTATTTTCCAGGATAGTTCCATCTTCAAGAGTAACTCTAACAAATATTAAGTGATTAAAAAGTTTTTCTCAACAGTCCCAAGGACAGTCTACATTGAGAGTACATATTTTTTACTTTAGCTTCTAGCTTGCAACACCTTGGTTACTATATTGTTTTTTTTTCTTATACAGATTAAAAATTATTCTTAATCTGTGATTTCTATGAGTATTGATTCCAGTGAATGACTGTCAGGAAACATACGCACAACAGTGAAAGTTCAGCTTAAAAGAATTCACCAAAAGAATTGGAGAGACGTGGATTAGATGGAAGGACCACTCACTGGATATGGGATTAGCTAGATAGTTGCACACATTGACCAAGAGTTGTGGCCAATGTCTCAATGACCAAGTCGAGACTGGTGACAAGGGGTGTTCTGCAGGGGTTGGTACTGGAACCGGTGCTGTTTACATCTTTGTTGGTGACATGGACAGTGGGATCGGGTGCATCCTCAGCAAGTTTGCTGATGACACCAAGCCGTGTGGTGCAGTCAACCTGCTAGAGGGAAGGGATGCTATCCAGAAGGACCTTGACAGGCTTCAGAGGTGGGCCAATGCAAACCTCATGAAATTCAACAAGGCCAAGTGCAACATCCTGAACGTGGGTCGGGGCAATCCCAAGCACAAATACATGCTGGGAGGAGAATGGCTTGAGAGCAGCCCTGAGGAAAAGGACTTGGGGTTATTGATTGATGAGAAGCTGAACATGAGCCGGCAGTGTGCGCTTGCAGCCCAGAAGGCCAATCGTGTCCTGGGCTGCATCAAAAGAAGCATTAGCAGCAGATCAAGGGAGGTGATTCTGCCCTTCTACTCTGCTCTCACGAGACCCCACCTGGAGTACTGTGTTCAGATGTGGGGCCCCCAACATAAAAAAGACCTGGACCTGTTGGAGCAAGTCCAGAGATGAGAGCCACAAAGATGTTCCGACGGCTGAAGCATGTCCAACATGAGGACAGGCTGAGAGAGCTGGGGT
>NW_010104854.1:7639-36630 GCF_000699245.1 Pterocles gutturalis | reverse complement strand
CGGACCTCGCCCCTGCACCGCTGCGTCTGCAAACCGGAGCCCGAGGACGCCGATGCCGTGAGTTCCTCCACACGGCATCTTTCCCCCGGGGGACTCTGACCAGTCCCCGCGGCCGAAACGGGAGCGGGTTCCGTGACCCAAGAGGAAGGCGCAGGGAGCAGAGGGACCGCACCCCAAACACAGACCCCCGAGTGACACTATTGCGAACATCGAGAGCCGGCTCGGGAGTTTACCACTTTATGCCAAGCTTCTGCCACAGTCCCCCCAGAGTGTTGCCTCAGCGCAGTCTTGAGCTGAAATTCACTTTCACGGATCAGCATCAGAAGACCACGGAAAAACAGCCATCCCCTGCTCTATCCTGCCAGGCTTTGACCCTTTTACACAGGGCTCACCTTCAAAAGAGAGGTCTGTCCCATTCTCCACTGAAATAACCCCACCATCCCTTTTTACCTGCCAGTTATGAACACATATCTGATAGCCATATCCTTATGGATACAGTCAATTAATAGGAGTCTTGCCCCCTTTTTCACCTAATTTTATCGTTCAAGCCTGCTACAGATTTAGCTTCTCATAGTCTACCTACCTCTGCAACTCAATGGTTACATTTAGCCACATCAAAACCCCAGCAAGCTACACAAACAATTGTCGAAGCCTAAATTTGGCTATCCAAGTGCACATAAGGACAGCTGAGTCCCCACAGTACTTGTACTGAGGACACAAGTGCGATGCTGCCTAACAAGACAGCTGAGCCAGAGAAGCTCTCATCTTCATCACCACTTGCCAGCACATCTCCCTCAAAAAACATGCCCATCTGAACCTGTGTGTGTAAGAATCAACATGAACAGAGACCTGACTAGGAAAAATAAGCTAACAGGTTGGCGTAGTTTTGAATGAAACCAGGACACAAGTAAACCTCTATCTCCCTGTTAACATTGATTTCCTTGCTAAAGTAGCAAGCCATTCCCTCCATTTTGGATATCCTTTGCAGACTGAAAAATAGATCAATAAATAGTTTTGCTAAATTGCATTTAATTTCGACTGCCACAAGGCATGTTCTTCAAGTCTCCTAAAGATCTTCCAGGCTGATTTATTTGTACATCAGCCAAGCGAGACACAGAGCTGGGGAGGTAGTATAAAGGAAAGGCAAGTCAAAGCTGGTTCTTATGAAGAAGGGGGCTATTTTTCTGAGTCAAAACTGAGAATTTGGTCTTTGTACGAAGTGAAACATACATGCATACAGGCAACACTGTGGTCCAGATTCTGGGACAGAAGCCATATGCATATTTTTTATAACATGATTACTGATCTACAGTAGTTAACATAAGAGGTCATTCAGGACACTAGAGGTTAGGCTGTGTCAGCATTTGCACAGTAAAACCCTATTCGTAGGAGCTTATAATTAAGCTATAAAAGTCACAATGGAGCTGGGAAAGGAATATGTTTAAAAGTTATTTTTCTTCTTTAAAAAAAAAAAAAGATTTAAAGTGAATATACCTCTTGTGAAACTGTGAAAACCAAAAACCTTCAGTCTACAGGCAGCTATGCCAATTAATATCCGTATAAGCATACTTAGTCTTCTCTGCCTACACAGTTCCAGCTAATCTCAGAGCATTTTTTTTAAAAGGTACTGCAATATATCAAGCTCAATGGCATTTAGACGTCTTTCACTCCCCAAAAGATTCCTGCAAAACACACTCAGTCACACATACACATCTAAAAGCAAAGCGCAAGAACAAATCAGATTTTACAAAGACCCTGAGGAAGGGTATTGGCTTACGGTGTGTACATGATGCTATTCCCCAACATTTCACAGCAAGAAACAGGATCAAGACCATGAGCACCATTCACAGAAGCTACAAACGAGTTACTGAGTGGGCCATCAAAAGAGAGTTAGGATCAGTCACATAATTGTTTTTGCAAAGGTTCTTTGTCAGAGTGCTTTACAGTTAGGGGTTTGCCATTACTGAGTAATAGATGAAAAATGGAAACACTGTTAAATAACAAATCTCCTCAAATCTTTCTGTATCTTCCTGATACACTTATACAAAAATATCAGACCTCCATAGCTACAAAGCTACAAATTAATACCCAAAGTGCAAGTCATTCTTTTGATAGCTGTGACAAACATGCTTCAATATGAAGATCCAAAATATTGAATCCAAAAGCCCCAAAGGCTTTCCAGACACAGAAGTGGAAGAACATAAAGGACTGACCTGAAAGTTCTGTTTTTAATCAAAGATAACTAAGATACTCATCTTTTTTTTAGTAACATCCTAGCAGTATATCACACCAAAGAGAGAACGAAGAGAAGGTAATATTTATTCTGTAATTGCTTTATAATTTAATTTGAATTCTGATTTCCCTTTCTCCAAGTTGGCTTCTTTCACTGTTGCATCTGATGTGAGCCACACTCCCAGGCACGTCCAACCATTTTCTCTTTTGCAGTATTACTCTATTATAGTAATAATGCCACCTCTCAGCCCAAAAGAATTAGCTTTAAAATAATGAGAAAGAGCAGGCTTTAGTATCAAGTTTGAACCTTTAGTACACAAATTAGGTGATACTTGGAAGATTTGTACATGAAGGCTAAGGAAAATGTATGAAGTGCTCCAGTCACCAGGCATTTGAGGAACTTGAACACAGAAGAGCAGGTGTTGTGAAATCACGACATGCAGATACACTGAAGTTTTAAGGTTTTAAGAATACCTAGGATATGCTATTGAAAGAAATACTTCTGTGACATATTTATGTCAGACCCTAATTTTGTCTTTATATGTATTTCTAGTGCATTACATAAATGAAATAGCAAGGACAATGATAAAGCTCCTAAAGCAAACTTCAATGGAAAAAAGGGGAAATATTTTTGTTGTTCAATAACATTCTGAATTTAGGTCAGGAACTGACCTGACCCCTGCCTGGTGTCATCTTTCAGAAGAAAATAAAGACAGCAAAAGTTGACTTTTATTCTTCTCCTTAAAATTGCCTTTTGGCCCTCTGGCCTGTAGCAAGCCAGTAAAAATCAGATGTTCTCCTGAATCACGGTCAATGTTTTAAACCCCACTGAACAGAGGTTTCATTCCTTAACATCTGTTCATGAGGGGTATATTTCATATATAAGAGGAAATACATTCAGAGGGCTCAGCCCATTCACAAAGTACTTTGGAGGTATATAACATAGATTTTGGTCTCATATGGCATGTATGGCATAAAAATGGTCAGGGATGTAAATAATTCCTGCTCCGAGTATACAGAAACAGATGTGTGATAAGATGCAGCTCCAAATGAAGACCTAAAAGTCACTGAGTTCAGTGTCATGAGAGGTCTTGCAATATTTCTTTTATTATGTCTTTGTAATAAAAGTTCTGGTTTTCTACCTAAAGAGTACTCCCCAATTATCAAGGGTGATAGGTCCTTCCGCCACCTAAGTCCCAATAAGGTATTCTGATATAAATAAGCAATGCTATTTGTATATGTATATTTTATATATGCATAAAAGCTGTCACAGGAGCCTAGTATCACTTATTGGCCCAGTACCACTCACATTTTTACTGTCATACCTTTCTGCCAGTTTTCATTTTGTGATCAAAATATAGCTATAATTTAAAATAAATGCTTTAGTTCTAGGAAGACGTCCTGAGTGTATTGGCTTTTCTCCCAGTTTAGCCATAAAATATGTCACTCTGCCAGGATGGAGTGGGGGAATTGCTACTAAGAAAGAGTGAACTCTTAATTTCCGCGTAGTTGTTAATTACAAAATGGACCATGAGAACTGCTTATTTTAAAATGTCCCCATAGTAGAAATACACTTGAAACATAATTCACTCATTTACATGTATGTCCAGTACTCTCACCATGTTCTTAATTCCAAAAATAACCTGCACAGTCAGACTAACAAGGTTGCCAGTAGGTTTCAGGAGCATAGTGAACAATATTCAAAATCAGAAAGGACTAGGGTTAGATCCGTTTGCCCTCTCTTGATTGCTGCCTGAGCTCAAGCCTCAAATACGCTGATAAATAAAACACACACACAATACACACTAGTTCAAATGCTCATGCTGTGCACATCTATCATAAAAATATTTCTTTCATGAAGAGAACCCTTTTTTAAAAATTGCAGGTTATTTTCAGCTTGTTACAGGTATTTCTATTTCAAGTAAAATTGCAAATTAATTTCTAAGCTTCAGGTGGAAAAGATAGCACTACCAAGCAGCCAAAATCCTTTTCATTCTATTTTTGTCTTGCTGATTGTGCAAGATAAATAGTAATGGGTGGACTTCTCAAACTGCATTTAATGCTAATAAAAAGAGTGAACTACCCTTAGATATCAAAAGGAACACCCGATCAGCACAACCTACTCCTAAGAATTTTTTTTTCCCTGTAATTAGAGAAACTATTCTGACAAGAAGGTAACAAAGGGGAGGGGAAAAAAAAACAAATTCTGGCAGCAGCTTTTCATCTCTCCATTCTTCCCATCTGAAAATAAATAACCATCTGTATCATTGTACTGCCTTTGTGACAGGTGGTACACAGTTATGTTTCTCATTTCATTGGAAAGCGGTGATGGTTCTTTCTTTTGTTAATATACTCTGTCTGAAATTATTTTACTCCAAGTTAATTCATTTGCAATATGATCCAAAAAGGTTCAGTGCTGACTGGGATGTCACTTCAATTGCGACATAATCCCTTTTTTTCTATTGACATCAAAACTGGAAAAAAGTATTCTAGTAATTGTCTCACTAATATGACTTCTCACATTCTTCAGACAAAAAAAAGTAATGCCAATGAAATATATCTGTGTCCACAAGCCCAATCCCACATCTCCTGTAACACAGTGAGACAATCTGTGTTGGTAAAGAACACCAAATATTTGTCACATCCTTAATTCTCCCCAAAATGGACTGCCTAACAAACGTTTTGAATTTTACAGCATTCTGATTCTAAGCTGGGCCTTTGATTTTTGCTATTTGCTAAATTAATATTAGAGAATATTATTTTGAAATACAAAACAAAATTAAGAAGTGTTAAAGTCTCTTAGTTAATAAAATAATACATAAAATGAATCAATACATTAGCTTGCTAATTGAGATAGCTACCCTTTCTAGAGTTATTTTTCAAGTGAAAGAAATTCCTCAGACATATCATCCATTTAATCCAACTTTCTAAATAAAATATGTTGAATCAGGCCCTGATTAGTCACTGACCTAAATAATCCTTCAGACAGATTAAGCTATCTTAATTTAAAACCTGCAAGGGAGGGATAATATACTCTTTCTTGCTCACTTATTCTAAGAGTAAACTATAACTAAACATGTATCTTACAGACCTAAGACATTTGTCTAGATTGAGCTTCAAGTCACGGATCTTGCCACATCTCTTATTTCTAGGCCACGACGTCCTCTAGCATTAGGAAAATTTTCTTTATATAGGTAGGCACTGTGTTAATACTTCTCTTCCTTTAGTGCTTTTAATTCCTTACTGCAAGAGAAGACTTCACACCATTGTCATGGCTCCTCTGACCTATTTGAATTTGCACAGGAACACCACAATATTCCAAAATTTGGCTTAACAATGCAGCATTCAGAAGTCTGCCTATATTCCTTTGACCTCTGGATCATCCCCTGTTTTCCACATCATGGAACATGATTTTCCCTTAAGCATTGCACCAGAAGGAGAGCTCCTAATGGGAGAGTCTACAGGGTCAGATGAGGGTTACTGGGAAAGATGGATGAAGCTGGCTGTGGTTTTATTTGTTCGCAATCTCTGAAATTTTTTAATACACACTAAAGTAAATATTATGAAGTGCATGTACCTACTTTCACCTTTAAATCCTAGTCATATCCTCTGTCTGTCACTTGCCTTATCAGCAGGAGGTCTATCAGCCTCTGTAACAGACCACAGCAATCACGTGGCCTTCCTGTAATTGAGCAAAAGGCACAAAACCTCAGCCAGAAGCTTTTCTATAGGTATTCATGTAACTACAAAAAGAACTATGCCTTGAGATGTGTACAATTTGTGAACAGTAATATTTTGCATATACATCTAAGACACCAAAGCTGTTTGTGTTAATCCCAGAAACAGCAGCACTAAGCCGTAAGAACTAGACTCATCTGCACCCAAGCCACGTGGGTCCTTGATGCAGTGAAGAGTTTGCATGGTGTCATGCCTGAGCAGTTAGATTTGGACAGGGAATTTAGACAGATATTTGGCTTTGTGTCAGCCAGCTAGAAAGTTAAAATTGCATATGAAAGGAATGCCAAAACAGTAACGTGGTGTTATAGTCATCACCCCTTCAGAGAGTCTCAACTGTGGGCTCTTCTCAACCTTCCTAACACATACACCTAGGATGCTTGCTTCCTTTAACTCAGCATGGTCCCAGGCTCTACTATTTGCTCCAAAATCAGATTAGCATGGAGCTAACAATGAGATTCACACCAAAGGCACAGTTAATAGCTTTTGTACACAGGAGTAAAGTCTAGATTTCCACATGGTTTCAGCAAAAAAAAGGTACCCAAGTTAACTCTTGCAGTTGAGATCCAATTCTCGACTCATTCTCCACCTTCATAACCTCAAAAGGTTGCCAGCAGATTTTAGCAGCAGAGTGAACAGTTTCACACAATATTCAAACCCAGACAATGAGAGGACTAGGATTAGTTCAAACTTATCAACCCTTAAAAGTTGGTTTATTTGCAACCTTTTACTGGTATTTGTATTTCAAGTAAAACCACAAATTAATTTCCAAGCTTCAGGAACAAGAAAACCATAAAAGAAAACATTTCACTAAAATGTGCTTACATTGACCCCAGACAAGCCTAACAATACCAAACAAAAGATGAAGACTTGACTCTGTGGAGTCCGTGGAAATTCTGACTACTTCTGTGGTAGTAAGATCTCAACTCAAAACTTTTATCCTTTCAGGTTTGTACTGACTACATTTTTCCTGTTATATTTTTAAAAATACAGTAGGATACATGCTTTGGTACAGAAAACAAGCAAAGCCTGAATTATTTTTTGTTTCCTTGCAATGTTGATGAACCAACTACACTCACATTTAATCAAAGGGCTGCTGGCATTAAGCTTTTGTAGCCTGGTCATATATTAATGAAGATGTTTTTCACCCAGGTGCAGAAGATTAGACTGAAACTCAAGAAACTTGTGGTTTATTTCTGATTATGCCATTGATGAGCACAGAACCTCATGTACTAATACGGTATTTTCCCAAATGATTAAGTAACTTCCCAATATATTTGCTTTGTCAGATACTGAACAGCCCCCAGATGTGGGAAAATATTGTTGGATGATAGAAAAATCCATTTTTCTCATTACAGCTTGGGTAAGAAGCATTATCCCAACTGCTGGGATTCTCAATTTTGTCTTGATTTGCAGGCAACCCAGAGGTTTGTTTGCAACACTGCTTTGGCTAAATCAATTACCTCTGGCAGAAGAAGCACCCACCTCCTCCTCAAGTTTTCAGAATACAATGTTCATTCAACACAGGTTAAATCTAAAGGGGGAATGGAGGGGAACACCACAGAAAGTAATTTATTAATTAAAAGTTTGAAAACAGATCTACTGAAGTTACAAATATTTCAATAAAATCTCACTCTAGATTGTACATAACACTGAAGTTCCTCAATAATCAAATTTTGTAGTCATGATTCTTTCCAGCCTGACCAGCCTTCTTGCCATACACAAGATTTTTCTAACCAATACTTTAGAAATCATGCAACATGAGAAGAGTTCTTGTAAGCATGTTTTACTAGTTGCATAATTTCTATCTCTCTGTTGGCTTTTCACAAAAACTGTATCCACATGCAACAAACACACTATTGACAAGGATGACAGCATTCACTTTAAAAGTACTTCCAGTGTTTCAAAATATCACCTTTGTCAGTTTTGCTGCTCTAACCACTACATACAGGAAAAACATTTGCTGTGCCTCCATTTTCTTGCCTGTAAAATAATACTGACCTACTTGTGAAACAGAAATACATGTGCTTTTTGTTTTTCCAGATGCTACATTTCCAGAAAAAATAATCTTACCTGAAATCCAGAATCCAGGATACTGACTGGCTTGCGATTTCCCAAGACCATCAGCTGGTATAGAAACTGGCACAGCTCCAATACTGTCAAATGGACTTTGTGAGACAAAGGTGCATTCCTTACTGAAGTAGCCAACTCAAATCAAAAATAGGGATTTGGAAAGAATTTCCACTGAATTGCAATTGCTTTCTTTCACACATAGTACAATAGTTGCTACAAGATAGTAACTATTCTCTTTAAAGATAAATACTTTTCACTTGTGCTTTTAAATTCTGCAGAGAGAACAAATTGGTCCATGTTCCCCAACAGACAGGTAATTAGGACATAGTGAAATCTTTACTAAATTACTGGCTTCACTGAAGTCAATTATAACAATTCCTTGTTTTTTAAGAATTTCACTGCATTAGATTTCCCTTAGGAAGACTACACAGTATGTGGCAGAACCCTGTTTCATTATGTTTTACAATAGTGACAGTAATATAAAAAAAATAATGGGAATCCCAAAAAACAACTTTTAGTGACATACATTCTGTAAGCTGCAACCATACTTCAAAACATTTGTCCTAAATCTCAGAATTAAACCAAGCACGTTGGGCTTAACAAACCCAATTGTCTTCCATAATGAAATGGCTGCATTTGTGGGCAATGGGAGAGCAAGCACTGTCATCTACCTTGACGTTAGGAAGGCTTTCAATGCAGCACCCCATGGCATCCTTGCAGAGAAACTGCAGAGGTATGAACTGGATAAGTGAACTACAAAGTCAGTGAGAAGCTAGGTGGGTCTTTCGGCCTGAAGGTCAATGGTTCAAAATCAAACTGCAGCCAGCCACAAGTGGTGCCCATTTCCAGTCAGTCAATTTTGGGGCTGATCCTGTGTAATGCCTCAAGTGTTTAACATTGATGACCCATATGATGGGACAGAATGAGCCCTCCTGAAGCCCATAGAGAGGCACCCAGCTGGGACATGTGGTTGATACACTGGAGGACCAGGCAGCCATTCAAGAAGACTTCAGCAAATGGGAGTGGGCTGACAGAAACCTCATGAAGTTTAATAAGAAGTGCAGAGTCCTATACCTGGGGTGGGTCGGCTTTATGGGCTGAACTAGCAAGATCATAGCCAGCAGGTACAGAGATCTGATTATTCGCCTCTGCTCAGCACTTACAAAGCCACATCTGAAATAAGACAGCTCCAGTTTTGGGCCCTTGGTACACAGAGGAAGATCAACTAACTGGAGTCTGTTCAAAAGATATACTTAAGCACTGACAGCCTATGTTTCCTTGAGCAATCTAGACTCATTTTATAGTTTATAGAGAGCAAAAGGCATTTATCAGCTATAATTCATCTCATCCTAAGGTAAACATTTAGGGTGAATCATGATCTACGACCTGTTCCTCTCCAATGACTTCAAAAGGATTCACACAAATTGTTCGGATACCAATAGCCACACTTGACACATCCAACACTGTCAGAGTAACCCCCCAAGGTGTCTTGTACTACACATGAGAAAAAGAGAGATAATTTACAGAGTAAATATCACTATGAGTTCTGAACTCCACTTTTTATCCAATTTGACTAATGTTAATCACACCAACCACAGAACTGAGATCAAAACTTTTGCTTGGGAAAAGAAGCTAAAATTAAGCTCAAATACAATTGTACTTTCCTCCTAGAGATGAAAAAACATGATTAAAAAATGACAAGTACTAATACGGCAATATTACAGGAATTATTTTTGTAACAGTAAACACATAGATAAAAAGATTTGTGCAAACACTTATCAGAGAAGTACAGAACTCTTATAAAAGTTCTTGAAAAATCTTATCTATGTATTTGTGGATCTCTAAGACAGTGAGCATGGAGTTTCTGTATCACATCTATTTATAGGGTCTTTAAGCCCATTAAGAGATTAAAAAAAGGAGACACAAGCCATTTAGTACATGTAATCTCTTTGTCATTTCTGCAAATACCACATTATTTGTAGATTTGTAAGTGTAAGGGACACAGATGCAAATCCACTCCCTAGCCATTGCATTACACTCAGCAGTGCCCTGTACTAGTTCTATGAGGGATCATTGCCTGTTCCTAAAAAACACAGCCAATACGTTGACACAGGTAAAATATGTTACCACCTGATGGAAGGACAGGAAGCTGCCAAAGGTTCTAGAATTTCTCTGATATCTCACTGCACCCGTGAAAACATAAAACACGTTAAAGTGTGAGGTCATCAGGATCACCTAAAGTGTCAAACATAAATATCACACTCACTGAACTGCACTGCTGGAAATGTACCTTGGGGCACTGATACGTAATTTGACTTTGGCATCAGGTTGCAAGCCATGAAAGCGCTATGGACTGATGAAAACCTTGACCAAAATTATGTCATAAACAGCGCTCAAGATCTCAAACAAGTTAAGACTGTGGATCACTAATGTCTAAATGACCAAAGACTGTCTCTTATCTCCCACAGTTCCCACTCTAGCATATCCATACAAAAAAGAAAAAAGAAAAAAAAAAAAAGAACATTGTACCATTTCTCCCCCAAAGCCCAGATTTGCACAAAGAGAAAACTATGACATGGAGAAGCTGCAGTGGGCTGCAGCCAAGACAAATGGGACACCAGGAGCACAGGGCTTGTCACAGGTACCCCATGGAGGTCCCTTCCAATCTCTAACATTCTGTGATTCTGTGATTCTGTGAGAAGCTGCAGTGGGCTGCAGCCAAGACAAATGGGACACCAGGAGCACAGGGCTTGTCACAGGTACCCCATGAAGCACTCAAAACAGAGAGACTGGAAAGGGTGCAGAGTCCAGAGCCTTCTCATGAGAACACATTGCTCTGCCCTACCCCAAGAACCAAGGTCATCAGGTCTACAGGTCACAGCTACATGAAATTCACATCTTGAATGTCTGGCATCAACCTGGACCACTTGTGTAAGACCTACATTTTGCCTGAATTTTGCTACCTCTTCTTAGATCTAGTGAAAAAATTACAAGTTCAGAAGTATATCCACACTTTCCCACTACACTAAGAGAGGTGTTTCCTCTCCGTACAGGCTTCGGTTTTGCTCACGTCCTCAAGCCAAGCTACAGCTACACAACTGGAATATGTTAAGTCACTTGAATTGAAATTCAGGGTTGGCAGGAGGTTAACCTTTTTAAGGCAAAAACCACTTATTTGCATGTCAGTGTTCATAGCATTAAAGATAAGTTACATTTTATTACATTTCTCAGTGTTACTTGAGAGAATACAACTGTACTTTCATTGTTGGAGCACATACATTCACACCTGGCCCATCCCTAAAGTTCTAAGCTATGATAATGCTGGCAGCAGAACTACGGTAGCACCAAGTACACTGCAAGGTTTTTAATAATTGTCCTTCTTCTCTGGAGGAATTTGTAGTATTGTAAATCTAACTTCCATTTGCCTTATAATGACTCTGACAGACTAACAGATTAAAGATAAAATGAGCATAACTGAGGAGCACCTCCCTGTAAGATCTTTCAGGATGCTTTATGTTTTGAGATCATTCAAAAGGGGCAAACAAAATGAAGCTCACACCAACACATTTCCATATGTAGGTCAGCTTCAAAAACTTCAAAAATTACTGAAAGGGGGTGCAACAAACTCAGCATGGAAACCTTGCCATTTCCTCATTGCAAGAAAAATTGGAAGGATGTGGTGACATGTGATTGTTAATACTCTATTTAATATAAATTTTGATAACAAAATTTGAACAGATTTTCTAATAATGGAAATGGAAAATCCTGTATCTCAAAGGGAAATCTAGCCCAAGATACCCTTGTGAGTACTACTGTCACAAGTTCTGCTATTTCTTTTTAGCTCATGAACAAACCCTCAGGTGAGAAGAGTGCATTTTCACCTTAGCTAATTGCTGCTATTTGTCCAAATCACAAGGCTACTATCAATCAGAAAAGAATATAATATAATTTAATGCCCAGAGGTAGTAAAAAAACAATGTGATGAAAGACATTTTTCTCTTCCTTGTGAAACATCTGTAATAAATGACCCATTTTCCAGGCAGAACTATTTGAGAATGACAATGCATCACCAGGCTGGGTTAAATATGAGAAAACCATTCACACTGTGGAACAGTAAATACCTGTTTGGGGATATTAAATAGAAGGAAGGTAAAGAAGATTCTCCCACTACGAATTTGCAGAATTTGCTGTCAAGGAAAATAAGAACTCAGTATCCAAATTTTGTCTGTAGAAAGAGCATGAGGAACCTCTGAGACACAAGGGGTACAGCCACCACCTATGGTCGTTTAAGGCAATCATCACAAGAACAGCTTGTCCAAATTTGCAAAATATATGTTGAACAGCTTTTGGTAACTGTGCAAAGCGGCAAGCCTTAGAGCAGAGAGCCTCTGAGTCACGTGAAAAGGCAATTCCACATTTGTCTGAAACTCCATACATTGGTGAATTATCTGAAGCATGACATGCAGAGCTACAAGAATATGTCAGTCGTGTAACCACAGATGGAGGCCTGACTAGTTCATCAGAACACTCGGCTTAAGGGTCCTTGCAGTAACCCTCATCTGCCACTGCAGAAGAAGCAAATATAAAAAATATTCCCCATTTTGAAAAGGAACTCAATAACCGCCATGCAGTAAGAACGTATTAATTAGTTTTTCCATTATATATAACTGATCCTGAAACTTTTTCTAGAGAGTAACAGTAAAATAGGAAACTTGTCTGGCATCCCTCTAAGATCTAGACCCCTTGTTTAACAGGGACCATGCAGCCAAGATTATTTGTTTGTTTATAGTTCTCTCTTTCATCCCAGAAAAATGCAACAAAACCATACAATCTTTGTGGTGTACAAGGCATCAAGTTAACTGTTCTTCTTCCATGGCACTATTATGGGATGTTTTCTATAGAAAATATGTTGGTCACTTGTAGTGATGGTGATACTTGCTAGCTAATGGTCAGACACTGCAAAAGAGGTGGTCAACTTGCAGACAGCAAGTACTGCTGGATGAGGTTCAGATATGGGAAACAGGCATAAGTCTTACCAAAAATTCTGAAGTCTCACCTTCTCTTATCTCAAACATAGAGCCAGTGAGAAAATGAATGCAAACCACAGAGCTGAAAGACCCTACAGTAGGTTAAAGCTGATTTACCCTTCTCCAATAAAAATCAGCTCAGAACACAGTAGCCTTGTATAATTACAATTTCACCTTAAGCTGTGCTTGGACATGAAATTAAGGTTTTTCCCTCCCTAAGACTAGGTAAGTAATTATGGAAACTTTTCCAGGTGATGCCAGACCTTGTCCAGCTGGCTCAGTTTCACTTAACTGGAAGAAGTTCTTACCTGCCTCAAAGTGGTGTGAAAAAGTAAGGCAGTGCTGCGGTGTGCAGATGAAAGGTGTCAAAAAGTAACGTGTGCCACTAAACTCCCCCTCACCTGCTTAAAATCTTCCTGTACCTAAGAACCATCTGCCAGCTGTGAAGAGATATAAGGTACTACTCCAATTAGTAATGCACAGTCCGATTGTATTTGTACTAAATAAACAGGACATGCCACTTGTACACACACTCCAATGATTGAGGTAAATGTGATCAAATAAGAAAAATAGTAAGATGCTGATATTATCATGTGTCCTGTCACTGTCCAGAAAGGGTTGAAAGTCAAGGCAGATTCTGTGGGAAACTAAGAAATTGATTTAGCGCTCCGAGATTAAATATGTTCCAGTGGCTACAGTGTTCTAGGAGAAGATGGAAAATAAGTAAGGACAGGAATGGAGGTGTTTTTTATAGTTAGCTTCACTTGCCTGATGTGTTTGCTGCATTTATGTCACACTTTGAAACAGGACCACCGTGCTATGCCTGAAATTGGTGGTTTTCCCCAGTTTCACTTTTAAGCACAAACCACAGCTACACTTCCAGCATTTCAGGTCAGAGCTGGAAGTACAGTCTTGTCCTTAGCACAACGAACGAGGGCAATGTGCCAAACCTGGCCCAGGCTTGAGCTCCAGTAAAACTGTTAAACACAAAGTGCAGATCTCTAAGGCCAAGTCCCAAGTGTTTTCTTCAAGCAAAGCATGGATATCTTGAACTTTTAAGAAAACTGAATGCAACATTCGATTCACGAACTAGTAGCAAAAACAGTGTTCCTACAATAAAAGCAGATACGACTGAGCCATTTCTTTCAGAGCAAGATTAAAATCCTTTGATCAAACTATACCGTTTGAGTAAGTTTCTATGGGTCTCAACTAACTTTGAAACTTTGTACAAAATTTCATCAGAACAATCGGGTATTACAAAATTATCACCCACAGATAATTTTTAGAAATGATATCCCATTTGTTTAATAGCACTTGCAGCACCAGACATTTCTCTACAGCTTCTCTGTGCTAAACAAAAAGAAATTTTTTTTGAAGTTCACATTGATGTAGGGCTTCCAGAAGAATGGCTTGCTTTTAATATATTGTACCTGATTGAATTAAAGTCAATTAACTAAAAAAATGTCAATATCGTGCTCAGAAGAATTCTTCAACAGTTTCAGAATGATCCCTAGCAAACTTCCGATAAATTCCTCCTCAAAAATAACTGAAAAGGTACCATGTCCAAGATAGGTAATGCTGGTTACAGGTTTGCACCTATAAACCTCTCTTCACAGCCATGCAAAAACCTTCTCATATGTAATCTAGCCGTTTGCATCTTCCGGAGTTAAAGACCTTATTTTGGAATCCCTGGTGTTGTCAGTGACGTGGGCTTTAGTGCCACTCAGTGTTCAAATGACACAATTGCAGGGAGCTGCTGTACCAGAGCACCCAGCAGCGTGACAGGCGTTGGAACAATACTTCATTAATTCACAGAAAACAGATTAATTTTACAAGAGAGGATTATGTTGATCCTTCACTCGATCTCATCTTCAGCCTCAATAGTTCTGTTTCGGAAAAGCATAGAAGTCACAGTGGGGTTTTTTTCAGAGGAACGGGACATTCATCATGAAATACACAAACTGGTAAACTGCCATGGCCGTAAGAAGTTGAGAAATCAACAGCAGAGAAGAAAGGACAGTGAAAAAAGTTTGCAGGGCACAGGAGATGAGACAACATCAGAGGAGGCAAGAAGAGGCACTGAGCAAATATGTGCAAGTGAGAGAAGGACAAAGCGAACACAAAGAGAATGGGACAGGGAAACACGCGCAAGCTATTAGGAAAAGTCAGGTAGGTTATCACTGTCTTTTGGCTCATTTGGGGGAAAAAGTCATCTTCACCGAAATGCAAATTCTGAATTCAGAGATATTACAGCCTAAGGGATGAGAAGTAATCCTATATAATATATTCCTTTATCCTCCCTCTTTCTTCTCCTTCCTGATTCCCATTAATAATTTTTGTTATTTTGGGATGGCATTTTTTGTTTGTTTGTTTTAACCTAAAAATGGCCTCAGAGAATACACTTTTGAAATACCTTGCCAAAATAAGGGTTCTGGTATCAACATCCTTTGTAAGTGAAAGGCAAACAAATACCTCAGAGGGGAAAAAAACGATAATACACTATCAATTCTATTGACAGTAATTCCCACCAAGAGAAATATCTTCCTAGAGCTTTCCATAATATGAACAGGAGTTACAATCAGATCAAACAAGATATCCTCCCAGGCCAGTGAATATCAGAAAATTAAAAAACATAAATGGTAACAAAAAATGAGTAGGAGATACTGCTTATTGTGAAAGAAAATACTATTTGCCCAACCAGAATAAGATTAAGCTAAGAAACATACTGAGAATCAAAGCAAACCAAGATGACCATCAAATATCAGAAACTGAGCCCATATTTTGCATGGAGATGCGTAGGACATTGTCATTCCCTGTCCAGCCAGCCTCATCTGACCTACACAAAGACTAATTCTGGTGAGTGGAGAAACACCAAGGGGCTGTATCGTGAAAACTGTTCTTTTCAAAACATCAAGGTATCATTATTACACACAACAATCAGCATGCAACACTGCAATTAAGACAATTCCTGCAGCTCAAAAAATTACCAACCTCAGGAATACAGAAGAACACAGAGTCCCCCTCGGCTGGCCTGAGGACAATGCGTGTCTACCAGAAGAGACAGGTTGCTGCAATACGGCATCACAAAAGGGTGCTGAAGGAACACAAACTGTCTGGGGCTTGTATTCTCTTTTCTGTTTGAATTTATGTAAAATCCTTAATTAATAAAGTTAATTAGCTACACTTAAGACTGATATACAACTACAGCCATAGGGAATAAACAGGTTCACCAGCTGCTGTAGTACTCCAACTACACTGTAAATTGCTGCATGCTATTAACATGCTCTCCTGGCTTCAATAAAGCAAATCTTATTGAAATCAGTAGCACACATTTCCTATTTCAGTGAGACATTGCAAAATTAAAATGATATGTAGTAAAAACAATATGTGTGAGCCACCTGCTTACTGTATGATAGAATAGATTGGCATAGAATGACAGCTGCTGCACAGCCAACATTTCAGATACTGTACTACCTTGCCAACTGGACTTAAATTCACACATGATTTCCTTGACTAGCACTGAATGAATTTTTGCTGCTATAAATATGCATTGGCAATTGTGATGAATCATCCTGGATACTAAGGGTCACTGTTAATTCAAATACATCAAGAACTGTATCCAGTGCAAAAAGCCACCAGAGCAAACATTGGTGAATCAGGACTGTTTTGTAAAGAACATGGCTTGACCCACAATAAAGGGTTACCAATAATGAAGATAGTCCCTGCAGAGCTTGCTGGGTACTCATAGCACAAAACGCTAGATGTTAAAACCAAAGAACTAACTAGTCGTTGCATACCTCCCCACTCTAGCCTGAAGTCTGTGACCATTACCATGACCAAGACCTTACAGCCTTATTTAGGCACCTACAGACAGATTCAGATAGCCTAAACTCCAAGTTCTTACACCTATGGAGGCCTATTCTACATCTGCATTTTGTTTCTAGCAGACTGGAGGCGAGTCACATCTCTACCCCTTAGCTGGGCTTCCTGAATCCCTCTTCGGGCTCATGGGGTTCTCGGTACTGCTCAGTCAACGGGAGTTTAGTGAAAGGCAGGCCGTTTGACATTGCTTCTAATTCCCATTGATTTCAACTAGAGCCATGTGTCTCATTATGTTTGTTGATCTGCTTTTGCTGGTTTTATATTAAGAGGGGATGCCTAGAAACAGTAAATGTTTCTTTTAATCTAATTTACTAGCAGCTTATGTCTAAAGGCAGTGATGACAGGAGCTCTAACAAGGAACCACTGCTTTAGATTTGTCTGATAACAAAATATTCCTTGAACATGTAATAATAAATCATCTGCATCTGCAATGGAAATAATTTTATAAGGATTAATATGATTTACAGCTCCTCAACAAATGACAATACTGTAGGGTTCATAAAAAGGCAGGTTTGGGGTAAAATCAGTAATCTATTTTAACCAATTCAAATGCCAATATCCCATCTGCTAAGTCTCTTTATTTTATATCAGTCTGCCATTTTCTCTTAGTGGTAGCATCAATAAACATTGTTGGTAATCATCTGCTTGTGCTCTAATGTGGCATATTCGGTTTCATTGAATAAAGCCAGGCTGAAGATCCCCAAAGAAAAAAAAAAAAAAAAAAGTGACTCGTTTAGCTGTGATTCAGACCCATGCCCCTGATTTGAGAATGACTCAAAGTTGCATCATCACCAAACCTGAACACAAATAGTTTTTATCATATACAAAGCTAAATGCTAATAGCTGATATGTTTTATTTATTCCAAATAAATTTTCAACTACGTGTTTTTTTTCTCATTTTGCCAAGTGCAGTGGAACATTTCAAAAAAGCCATAAATTTGAGGAGTTCACTAAAAACAATATTTGTATCTGACAACGTGTAACAGGATTCCAGCTGGAGAATACCACTTAGATTTAAGAAAGGGTTTGTTTTGCTTTCTCTCCTTTCAGATAGATTTGAAATTCACAGACATGAAAGGCTGGATAACAAAACCTAGATTCAGGCTTCCCTTAGCCAGTATTTGCCATAAAATTCTCAAATACATCTAGCACATTCACAGCCTGCAGCCAGAGACAACCGAAACCACTACCACAAAGGCATGTATTGCTTCTCTGGCATTGTAAAACTACAGTTACAATAATTTAGTTAATCACAGCCATTCATAGTTAAAACAGGGATAAAAGGCCACTTACTCTGAAAAATTAGGAGACAATAAACCCTGACTTACCCGTAACTTCAGAACCTCACAGGTTTTGAGTTCCCGTCAGGCTTCCTGGGCTTCTAACACGAGAAAGGCAACAAGAAATTTGTGTCCTTCTGCCTTAAGAGGCTTATCAGTAAGATAGGGAGGATATAAAACTGTTCAGTTGTGAGATCAACCTGATACACAGGTTACTAAAAAGGTGGAAGCCGTAATACCAGGCTGGCAAGGAACCTTCTGGGATTCAACTAAGTTTCTTGACTGTTCTTGCTTCTTCAAACAAACTACCACCATTAAAAATGCCATTTTTGAAAAATCTGCATTCTCTGATGTGAAAATATTCCATTACAGATTATTGTCAGGACAGTCAGCTTGTCACATGGATCACCAGTCCCTGAACAGCCCCCTGCTCCTGGAAGGTCTCTACATGCAGAGGTGGAGGACACAAAGCTCAGGAGCATTGAGGACCAGGAGCTTCACAGCAGCTGGAGCAGGCTGTAACCTGTCTGCTCGCAACATGTAAATTAGGCTAGTTCTGCCACGAGAACTGTACAATATAAGATTCCCATGCCTGTCAGCTAATATTGTATACTATCCTGGCATCATAACGGGAATGGCTGTGCTTTCTGAAGGCATCATCTTTGACATGAGACATAAAACCACGTTTGTTGTTTCTATATTTGACGTACCGATCTTGAGTTTGGGGAGGAAACTGTAGCTTCTGCTAACATAGATCTGAAACGTCTTTTGGGAGGTGGCATGTAAAAACACGTCCTCAGAAAAGAAGTTTAGCTTTTAGTGAAAACTCCGATGTTAACAGCACTGTTTTCCCAGGTGACCAGAACCCACTTTTCAAAGGAAAGACTGCAGAAGTACAAATAAACTAAGTTTCCAAATTATATTTTTGTACATTTGAATCATCTGTATAGTGACTGGTGATAAAAAAGCGTACGACCTCAGCACAGAACTGCTGTTAAGGTATCAAAATCACCTAAACTCTCTATTATATTTATTCTTCAAATAGTATTTTCTATCACATTTATACTGTGAATGATGTCTATATTTTAGACAATAGCACACATAAAAAGCAAAACACCAATTATTGGAAAAAAGGCAAAATTATGTGAAATTTTGAAGTCAAAATGTTCAAATATTGTTGATATTACATAAGTAATTCTGCAGGCATGGCTTGATAGTGTACAACATAACAGATTATTTAGAGCACAAGCACTGGCAGACCCGCTGTGGTCCCAGCTGGCCTACTGCCTACAGCCTGGGCTATATACTTTCTGTCCAAGACATAAATCCTGCTTTGAAATACTGCATGAGTCCAAGAATCCATATCCAGCAGCATTGCCTACACTGGTGCTGACATACACCAGCACACCCCTTGCCCCACTGCAGCAGCCGGAGCAGGGGCCGGGCACAAGCCCCACTAGAGGGGCCCCTGCCACCCGGGGGTGGGAATGGCAGGTCCTGCCAGAAAAACAGCAGTAGCACATTTTCGCCATCCCCTCCCCGGTGAAAGGAATGTATCATTAGAAGCCAAAAAAGAAATCTATATTAAGATACTGCTAATGTTCTAACAAAGCGATACAAACAAGTTACACCGCTAACAACTCACCTTCTTCCTACTCTAGATATTTATAGCAACCTCTGAAATTTTACTGGTATACCACAGTCTATTCATTCTGCTGTTCCCCTCCTCGCCCTGCCCCCCCCCCACCCCCCCCCCCCCAGAGAAAAAAAAAAAAAAAAAAAAGGAGGATAACCAAGGGACAAAGTGAAATCTTTAAAATCAGCTTTCCTCCCTGCAGTTCATTTAAAGTTAGATATTTAGGACTAAGCTTTATCAAGCCAACCTGTAGGCATCCTGCACATGGCATAGCACCTTGCACCAGCTCTCTGCATGTGCTGCATCATGGCGACTGCTTTTACAGGAGCCAGTGGTACATTCACATATCACAGAGAAGGAACAAACCTTTCATTATGACAGCCTCTTAAACAGAAAATTGTTGATCAACAACATTAAAAACCATTTGACAAATTATTAAATGACCTTAGAATAAAATGTGCTGTTAACTGTACTTGAGCTAGAGCAGCACAAGTAAATATCTCTAAAAGAAAAAGCAAAGTCTTCTGTGACAGAAACCAATTTGATATGGAAATGGGTCAACAGTTGCTTAAGATGTAGCACAGTTTTGATTTGATCTGCTATATTTGGACTCTGTATGAGGCGCTTCCAGTAACATCGGTATTGCTTATACATGAGACTTTTGCATAATCACTGTATGAAGCATTAGAATTCTTCAAACCGAGAATGATTTTCAAAACTACTATACATATCTATGTTAATAATGTGGATACGGCAGTATTTGCTGAAGAAAAAGAACAAGTGCTTTCTAAAACAATTAGGATTCATTGCTTCATGATATATTGCTTGGCAGACTATTGTTCAAAAGCCCACACAGTCCTTATCCAAGAGAAGCCCAAACACATCCATGGGCACCAAGTTACACTTAACACTTTGCTCAGAATACACACTGGTCAAACAAGAAAAAATATAAAAATAATGGGACACATTTATTTTACAAATGAAATTCTGTACTTGTAGCAAACTGGTTTTTATATTGTTGCTTTTCAGACATGATCACATTTTGAGTCATTCTTGTCTTAAGAAAACAACCAAATTCCATTTTAAGATTTTTCCTTCAAGGATATTGTATAACCTTGTACTCCACATACCTCAGCTGTTAGTTTTCCAGTCCACCTTGTTAGTCGTACGCAGTCTCTAGTAATCCTTACATCACCACAAGGATTAAGCTAATTTCACTCCTTAAAACTATAAAAGATCATTTCAGCATGCTTACCACCATGTTAGGGAACCTCCCCCAGCCAGCAGTGAATTCTCCTTCTTTTTACTTGCGTGGCCTCTGCTTACATATGCAACCAATGTAGTCACATTGGTTCTTCTTTGCCCTTGCATTCTGCTGTCTGACCTTGGGAAGAAGAACACATGTGTGTAATATTTTCCCTTAAGTATGTAATAACAACAATAAATAAAAGCATTCACATCCCAAAAGCCACATGCAGGCATTAAAGATCAGCTATTGACTCCTGCAGAGTGATCATACAAAGGAATGTGACCATGGTCATGGATGAGGTCCTGGTAGCCCTCATAGCATAGACCATGAATAGCTGCTGGGCATGGGCAACCTTAAAAAACAGAAATTATAGTGACCATTTTCAATCAACCTCTGTATGCTGTTTGACATTGAAAGAGGACACATTCAGATCATGTTAGCATAGCTCATAACATCAGCATATTATCTCTGCAGAGACCTAAACAAGTTACTGTAGTCATAGTAAGCCAGAGGTTTGCTGAAATCTAGGGTAGTGGAAATGCTAGGTCTTCACAAAAACCAAATTGAGACAACAATGCAGCAGGCTATTTGTGATTAATAATAATTATTCTAGAGACGGTCTATTTCTGTGTAATAATAATGACTCTAAAACCAACATGAGTTATAATTGCAGGGGTTTCTAACCTTTACAGAGTCCACATAAGTATCCATCAGATTCCACTGTCTGTACTGTGTCTTATATACCAGTAAAGGTGATATTCTGAGAACAAAAGTCTCTACAATACGTATCTCTACAACGGTACAGCCCATTCAGTCAAAGCATATTTTAACCTAACAATTCCTATAGCATATTGCAATTATTAGACTAACTGTTATTAGTGAAAACCAAACTACTCAATCCTATGTCTGGCTCTCTAACAGATGTCATGCATAATGTTTAACATGTAGTTCATGTCTCATGACACCATTTTACAACTTGTAAAATAAGAATGCTTTAAGATCATCGAATGGTAGACATTATAGAAGTAGAAAACATTGACTATTATTTATTGCATTATTATTGTTCAATATAACATATGGATGCAAGATTCTGGCTTGTTTGACCAGGAAGACAGCCCTATATGTTTAAAATTAAATTAGCATAGAAAAAAATTAAGCAAACAGACTATCTCAAATAGGATATGAAATAAACAGTATGGAGCTCTTTAAATACGTAACAAGTAATCAGCAAAAGGGCTGTGAACGGAACCTGAGTGGGAAGCTTGTGACCAGTGAGGCTGATATTGCTGGAAGCCTGAATGAAAGTTAAAAGGCTCCATGACTAGTCCAGACTATACAGGCAATTAGGAGTGCTGAATGTTGCCAAGGCATTAGGCCAACAAGAATTACAACTCAATAAACTGAATGAAGGAGAGCGAGGGGAGAAAAAAAAAGGGAAAAAAAAAAAAAGAGAAAAGGCTTTAATTAAGTATTTGAGATTGCACAAGGGATGGGTAAAGTGCCAGGTAACTGGAAGATGGTTAACTAAATGGAGAGTGTCTGTTCACTCATTAATGCATGGGGGAATTTACAAGTGTAACTTCTACTACCATGAATTGGAATTACAGTAAATGAGTGATGCCAGTGGAGAAATACTCTCGTTACCCGGACTGGTCTTACCTGTTAAGGGTTTATTGAAAAGTTATAGGGTGATTTTTGGGTCTGAATTAAAAACATCACCAAGATGGAACTTCTTTAAATAAAAGTTTGCACTACTTTAAATGCAGGATGATCCCAGAATAAAGCAATATTTTCAGAAGAACTTTTCTTAGCAGCATTTTTTCAGAATTGTGCCAACGTCAACTTCCCTCTGCCCTGCACCTCAGAAATCCCCAAAATAACCCTGTGGGGTCAGATTCAATGTTGATCAAGTAACTTAATTTCTGCAGTTCCTTGTCAGAAAGGTCACCAGTTGGGATGATTTGATTGTGCCTGTGCCAAAACAAGACAAGGAAATGAAGCCAGCATGTCACTGACCCGCAAAGAAACAGTAAGAAATAGAAAAAGAGAAGTACTTGTGAAATGACCTAACGTTGGTGAGGGTACAGGAAGAACTGCAAGTGTACTATGTCACTGGACCCAGTTAGAAATTCTATAGATGTAATTCAGATAAGCATATACACATTTTTATGCAGCTCCAAATTCCATGGTTTTCACAACATCTATCATGTGTCAAATTTTAAATGCACGTTAGTTACAATACATCTTTTTGCTATCCACTTTTTCTCCATTAAACCTGAAGTTTGTTTCAAAACAATTATGCTTCATTGTTCCTGTAACACTACAATGAAGTCAGAAATTATTTACAAACAAAAAATAGATTTGTGGTTTTTTCAGACACAATCAGATAAATTTTGAAATCTGTAAAGTATGCAGTATTTTCAGAGCCCATGATTACAAACCAGAAATGATAGCTTTAGTAACTCTTTCAGGTACATAAAATGGAGAAGTAAGGGCCAGGAAGCTTATGTCAGAATCCCATGTTGGTTATTTTATCAGTATTTCTAACTGAAAAGGAGAAACCATTGGAGTTTCAGAACATGGCATTAAAAAAGGGCAGAATTCAACATCTTGTTCTCCACATGACTACATATCATGGGATGGTTTAGAATAAGGAATCTATTTACAAAAAAAAGAAAAACCAAACACAACAAAAATAGTCATGAAGAAAAAGGCTATAAGCCTTCAGTCTTGAGGTTACATAAAAGCTTTTTAAAACTCAAACTGCCCTCAGATGTTCAAGAACTTGATCTCTCAAGTGAAATGTATCTATTCAAGCACACTTTAAAAGATTTGGTATTCTCAACTTTTACTAATGCTTTACCAGAAAGGTAGTCAGATAGCCCCCTCAATAAGCCAAATGTTTTTGAAACTTATAGACCAATTTGGACTCTTATTTCATTACAGGAATAATACAATACACCTGAAAGAGTGAAGGAGAGCATTAGCACAATAAATTAAAATTATGAGTGCAACTAATAGCAAATGAGAGAGATAGCTGTTAAAGTATTTACTGTTCTTGAAGACACAAATAATTTCATAACATCATCACAGGATTACCTTATAAAAAGTAGCTGCCAAGAACAATTCACTTTCTTCTCTTGCCTACCCTCATGAAAATAGGGACATCTGTAAAGGACAGAGCAGATCCACATCTACAATTGGCTACAAAAGAGAGTTTATTTCAGAAGTACATCCTTTATGCCCATAACAGAATCAAACGTTAGACAAAAATCAATTCAGACATTACTTTTATATAGAACTTAAATGCTGACACAATAGCCAAAGTCAATATTACTAGCCAAATGTCTTAAATTTCTCAAGATTAAGATGGGAAAAAATGGAGAATTTTCATATTAAGGCAGCGGGCTATATTGTAGCTTAATTTATAATTTCCAGGCGTATAAGGCAAGCATAGACAGACCATATGTCTTTTCTTGGCCTTTAAATGCTCCTATTTTCCACTAGACTTGCCTTTTTCTCCATCTATTGGCAGCCATACCATTTGCTATTCAGGTGATTGGCTGTAATGAGCCAGCTCCTGTTTCCATATGAATAACCACTTTTTTCCCAATTACTTAAGCTGCCAGCAAGTCACTGGTGTCAAGTTCCTTGATGCAAATCTGACTCTCAATAGAAAACAGGACTACATAAAGAAAGAATGTATGATGATACCCTTAGCTTAATATTTTTTGTAAATGCTATTCATTTTAGCTTGCAGGGGATATGGGGAAGGCAGCAATGGTCCACAGTAAGAAGTAAGAATATCTTTAATTGGCTTTGTGTTCCACATGCCCTTGTAACCAGTCTTCCCATATGGTAGTCTGAAATAAATTTGTCAATCTCCATTTATGTATTTATGTCACTTTAAAAGGTCCATCTTAGTCAATATGAAAATCTATTAAAATGTCACATTTAATTTTAAAATTGTATTTTAAAAGTTAGAATACTGAATGCATAGTTTTATATCTACAATTTTTTGAAATAAGCAGAACAGAAAAGCATGGAGAGGGGAAGAAGCTTCTGAGGCCAATGAGCACCAGTTATTAACAATACAAGAACTAAATACATCATTTTAACTCACTTTTTTGAAAGATCATTTTTGATTTATCTTTCATAAATGGGCTTGTATATTCTTCACTTAAAGGGAAACAGCTTACATTTTGCCAGCCAAGAAACCTTCTTGGAATCCACCATGATAAATATGATCATAGGGTAAGGGGTAGATTCCTTCCTGCTTTTAACACTCCTGATTGCAAGCACTACATTTTACAGTAAATAGCTACAAAACAAAACTACTTTCCATCAAAAAATTGCTTTATTAAAATTCTAGTTCAAAACAATAAAAGCAACACCACGCAGTACTCAAGACCTAGTCTATTAACTACCTACCTGCAAACCTCTTTCATATCAGGAAGCCTCCCCAGATCTTTATCAAGTAGATTTTCCAAGTGTTGTCCATTTTTTTCCAGGTTCTTCCAGTTAAACAACATTTTAAGCCTCTGAGTAATTTCTTGAACATCTGCTCTGCAATATAGATACCAGCAGCCAATCTAAAGAGAAAGACATTTTCAGTATATATTAAAAACTGATGTTGGTGCTACAAAACTCAGATTCAATTCTGCATGTTCCCAGGTGCTCTCAATGGGGACTTGACCTACAAACTAATTAGCTCCTATAGGAAGACCCTTTATAACAGCAGGTGTCCTAAACAACTACTGCTCTTTTTCTGAAAGAGTTTCTGGGTTGTTTTTTTTATCATTAAAAACAAAACAATAAATTATTGTTTGCATAAGGTTGACAGCACTTTTCACAGAGCTGAGACAGAACAAGAAGCTAGCAAAGGGAAGACAGGTGAAAAGCAAAATTATTTCTTTAACAGTCTGCTAAGAATTTTATCTTCTTTGATTGAGCTGATCTAGGAACAGGAAGAGTCCTGTCTAATCTCTGTAAGGGAAGAGGAACAGAAAATAGCTGCTAAACCTGAAATTCATTAGTGAAATGTATTTAATATCTAAATGAAACAAAGCAGTAATATTAAATGCAGTGTACTTAATTAACTTGCAAAAATACAGGGTTTTTTTAAGTTGTTGTTTAATGACAACCTGTCAACTGGGCTAAAATCTGGCTTTAGATCACACATAAAATCAGAGCAGCGCACAGGTTTCTCCGATTACTCAAGATCAGTACTGGATTTGACTCTGTACTAAGCAAGATTTTCTTCCCACATACTGAAATAGCACATAAACAGAAATGAATTAATGCTGTAATTCATTAACTTTGGTACAGGGGTTAACTAGAATTTGTACAAATAATTTTATGCAGCTTTTTTTACCAATGCATTTTAAAAGGTGTTTTAAACCCATTGCCCATTATAAAGTCTGTACTCGAGTGAAACTGGATGCCACAAACTGATCAGCATTGATCATCAGGCACCAGGTCAAAGGCATTTAAACCCTGGAAGGAACAAATAGATGCCTGATTGGATTTCCAAAAGTTAAGGTGCCTGCCTGCTCTCTAGTTGCCTAAATACTTTCAAATCTCTTAATAAATGCTAATGGACTAATACAAGGCACAGACTAGCTGGAGCCTATATTTGAAATCTGCTCTCAAACTTCATTTGCAGATTGGCCAGATGGTAATTAGTGTGGAGGTGTTCTCCAGGCAGACTTGCTTTCAGGGCAGGTTTTTTTTAATTTTATTGGGGTTGGGGGAGGAGAAAAGGAAGTCTTTTTTTTTTTTCCAGTTAAGATTAGTAACCGCTAGGAAAGGGTGAATAAAAGCTGAGCTACAAGAGAATATTCTCTCGTTCGTTATATTTAAGAAAGTGCTTGCAATTTAATCCACAGAGACCAATAAACAAGACTAAAATAAAAAGGCAGAAGGCTGCAGTGTCAAAGTGTTGTTAAAGTACATGAGAAAAGCAATCCACTTGGGGTTCATTGTAACACTTCTAATAATGGGCTTCCCATATTTAGACACAAGAGATAGCAAATTCAAACCCCCTGGAAAGGATACAATACAGTTATACAACAACATAGCAAAGTGTATTTGTTTTGTTATTACTACCTATGCACCTTATGGTTTCTTTAGGGAAGATGATATGACACCTTTATACTGTGGTGTGTAAAATAGTCTGAAATCTCTCTTTGACACCACTAATGTATCAAAGTCCTTCCCAAATAGTGAAAGACTTCCAACTTGATGCTAAGCTTGATCTTAAGCATCACTAAAAAAATAATATGTTTTGTTACTGCTTTTCTCTCTGAGAGGTTTTCAAAATCCTTCCAGTCAGTACATGAGATAGGATACATATTGTCGGGGATAAGTTGTTAAAGTGAATTTGAAATGTGCTTCTCAAAATATCGTTTACACATTTACCAGATGGTAAAATAAACATGTAAATTGTTATCGAGTATACACCAACTTTATACTACAATTTTACCCACTGTAGAAATGGTGTAAAAATGTTGAATATAGTGTTACTTGTTCATTTAATAGTTTATTAACATTTTAAATATATTTGGAGAATAGGTTTACTTTCAAAGAAATGAAAATACTTACAAAAGCATCATTTTAAGCTATTGATCAGGCCAAATTAACATACTTGCTTCTACATTTATCATTTACCTTATCAACAACATGATTAGCATAATTATAGTTGGTTTCTAAGTATTTACCTGTGCATAGACATCATGCATGTTTAATAGAATGGGTTTTGAAAGATAAATTTAAGTTGAACAAAGTGCTAAAAAAGTAATTTAAGAGGTGTGGTTACCAACATCTTAGTTAAAGTTCCTGCTGTTAGACCAACAGGTCACTTTGCCCCTGGAATTTACTCTTTCATGAGCCACCATACCTGTTCAAAAATATTAAGATGTGAATACTTCATGTATGACAAAATAGAAGGTGTGTGCTAACAAACCCCTGTAGCCAAAGAAAAGCCAAATGCTTGCACAATTTAGCAATACGCAGCAGTTAAAATCCCCCAGCTGAAAAAGTTACCCTTGTCCTTCTCTAAAATAAAAGGTCCCATGCACATAATCACGTGTTCATTATGCTAGTAGAAGACAACAGAGGAAGGGTTTTGATGGAAGACTGCTGCTTGTCCAACCTCTGACTGGTCTCTCCTTTTGCAGTTCTGTTTCTACCAACACAGCACATCAATTACACGGACCTATATGATTTTCTTTCCCACATTTCAGACTTTGCCAACTCCTTTTTTTAAAAGAGAACTTCATTATTTTGCTGTCTTAGATTTAGGAACCTTCCTCATCTGTGAAGATATATATTCACTCAGCATATTTTATTTTTAGTCTTATGCAGCCAGCAGACTCTGAACTAATTACTCCTTAGAAATTAGTGTATAAACTAGTCTTCAAAATATCCAAGGACTTTTTTGGTCAATCCACAACTGGGTCTTGGATTCTCACCCGAGTTTTGTCTGAGTTATTTTTCCGAGGCTTTTCACGGGATCTAAATTCAATCTCATGCCAGCTATTAAGCATCTTTACTATTACATTGCGGCTTTACTACCATATGCCCTCGGCAGTAAGGTGTTACCACATGGATACATATAATACATTGTTTTCAAAAGCAATAGCACAGAGTTAACTTAAGATACAAGTTAACTTTATTAGTGAATTCTGGAGGAGATTGCATATCCAACAAATACCTTCCATTAGTAGGTGCCACAACATTAAAAACTCCTAATCAAAATTATCTTTAAAGAATGTCTCCCCTATACAAAGATCTAGCACAAAACTAACTGATAACAAGCTTTAACAAATCTGTGTGGTCTCTCTGACTCAGACTACGAAAGCTTGTGGTTCAAGACT
>NW_010104854.1:0-7608 GCF_000699245.1 Pterocles gutturalis | reverse complement strand
CCTGCTGAAAAACAACGTGCCAAAAGCTGTTCCACACTGGGTGATTATCAGGGCTCCAGTGAGACCTTCTAGGAAAAGAAGAAAACCAAAATAGTTTGCATGTAAGCACTTTTAAAACACCACTTGGAAATTGCTGCTTTACCAGCCTACCTTTTGGATTACACTGTGCAGCTGAAGTATTTTGCAAAAAGACACAGAAATATTTGATGATATTGAAAAGATTGCAATAATAAAGTTTTCATATGGGAATAAATAATGATGTAGCTTAATTATATACCCCCAAAATCTCTGGAAAGGGCTGGTTTAGAAATCATTAGGCAGAAACCCAAGTTCAAACTTAAAGAAATAACATAAGTGGGACAGGGGGAAGATTGACTGATGTGGGCAGACAGGTGTCCAATAGCACACCTACAATTACCAGTATGTAATTTCTGTGTATGAATCAAGAAAAACATGGAGAAGCTTAAAAGTCCAACTAACAAAATCCCTAGTGCATTCAAGTCATGTATTGTCTTTGGTGTACAAACATGTGCTATGGACTAAAACACTAAACATGAGAGGGAACTGATGAAGAAAGCATTGTCTTCAGAGCCTGAGCCACGGAGCACCAAACACCTCTGCCAACTAACTTCGAAGCAGAGCCTGAGCCAACACTTCTATAAAGGCAGGGTGAGCATTGGAAACTTGCAGCATATGCTGCTATTTACATAACTAATTGTAGCATGCACAGTCAAAAAACAGCCTCTAGCTTTAGCGTATACATGCAAAATAATTGGTTTTATTATGTACTGAAAATTAGAAACTGTCAGAAACAAAGCCACTAGTAACAGCCGTGAGAAAGAATTTAGAAAAAGCATCTCCTCAATTGCAGAGGCTAGTCTTCACACAGTTGTGTGATTTGCAGACAGACTATAAATCTAGACAACGTTCAATGACAACTGATACCATATCCAAGCTTTCGGTAAAACTGACATACACACACCATAGTCTGATGGTGGAGACACTCAAGAAAATCTTCCAAGTCTCAGATGAGCTGTGGTTTCTCACTGCAGACACCGTAATGATGAAACTTTGCAAAGGATATTGCAAATATAATAATAATCTAATATCACATCAAAAAAATTGAAAAAAAAATGTAATGGCATAGAATAAAAGCACTAGCTGAGTTGCTCCTAAATCTCTGATGAAAAATAGGACACCAAGATGTGGAAAAATGCAGAAGGTGGACTAAAGCTGCATTACACTGGCTACTTTTGTGTGAAAAACAAAAATGAAAAAACCCTGAAATGCATAAAACTCAGGATTTCTCCAGCAAAACAGCATGCTTGTGTAATCCAGAAAAGATGCATATTGGTTCTAGAATATTCTTCTATTATTGAGAAATAACATTATTTGAGACTCTTAATCCTGTAGATTAAATCTATATTGGCTAGATATAGCATACTTATTCTTGCAATTACAGAATAGACGAGAATTTATTACAAGTTTAAATATTTTTATAAAATAATAAATTTTAAGCAGGTTATTTTAAGATATCCTCTTTCGGAAAATAGTGTTAAAATTGTAAAAAAAAATAAAAAAAAAAAAAAACAGAAAATTAAAAGCTGTAAGGAATCAAGCTTAGATGAGCAGAGGCCCCATGAATTATAATGCAACACCCATAAAACTAGGAGTTCACCTGTTACATGCCACTTAAGAAAAAGCTCAGAAACGGACACCCTGGTTACACACCTACAAATGCTAAAAATATTTATATTGTAGAATCTTATAAAATATGTTATGTTAAATGTTTTGTATGAATAAACCCTTTACAATCACAAGAAACTGTATGTAAATGTAAATTTAAAATTTTTGCTGCAAAAGAGAGCAGCCTTCCATGAATTCCATCCTTTTCACTAATCCTGAGTAAGGTGTTCCTTTTTAAGCATCCTCCACAGAAGGAGTTAAAAGAGAGAGCATTTGTCTACATGCTCAAACTCTAAACAGAACAAGCTACACAGGAGGCAGTGAAGTGCCTCTCTGGTAAGGAAAAGGATGGAGGAGAGCAAGGCAGAGGCTGGAGCTCCTGGGAAGCTTTGGAGATCTACCGGGGACGGAGACCAGAGGCTACTTGGGGACTACTGGTGTATGTGCACCAGCTTGGAGCTTTGCTGCTTCTTCACCCAGGACTACGGCAATACGTGCATTATCTTAAACAACCCTTTGAAGGCAGGTTTTGGGTTATAGATGAGCACATCTCATACCTACCTGCCTATGAAAGGGACCACTGACTTCTTGCTGTCCTGCTCCTGCACCCACCAGCCTGGCAGCCCTTCCCATGCAATAGCACCGTCACCATCCAGGTGACTTCAGAGAGCTGAACTGACAGCAAACCAGGCCTCATGAAAGGGCTGGGCACACAGAATTACACTTAGAAATCTCCTAGATCCTTATCCTGAGGCAGCTGCGGATATCAAAACAAAGTAAAAATTAAATATAGTTACTGTTCAGTGCAATGTGCATTCAGCACAGTTGTTGCCCTTGTCCCTCTGTAGAAGGGAGATTTGACCACAGTGACAGAACTGCATTTTAATTACCAAGGGAAAAAAGACACCCCAAACCCCATAGCAGATAACACTGCTTAAGCAAAACACTGAGGCCCAGAGTCTGCAAAGACTTATGTGCACATATATGATAAACTTTACACTGTCACAGGACAATTATTTGTGTTGTTTCTCCAGTTATAAGGTATTCGGAAAATAAGCATATATTGCTAATGGGGACTACCGTGGGGTTTGGCCTTTTAGATTACACCTGTCTAAATAGCGTACAGAGAAATACATTCCTGAAGCAATCTTAACATCCACATGTTGTTACAGTAAATTTTTATGTTAATTTTTAAAGGCACATTTTTCATTTCTGTCATTACACTTCATGTTACTTTCTTTTACGTCTACTTACACAAATGAATCAGCTTGTGATTTAAAAAAACATTTTCTAAATAATTTTCATTTATGTCAATGATCAGATAGAAGTTATAAGTGAACAATATATGGAAGCACAACAGCTGAAACACTGAAATGTTTAAAAATACAATACCAAATATTAACATCAGAGGGGTTTTATTGTATTTAACACAAAGGAAAAAAAGAGCTACACTACATAAGACTGCAAACAATGTGAAAAAATATTTAGGCATTACAAAATTTCAGACACATATAAGAAGGACTGAAAACACCTGATTAGTTTCCTTCCATGCAACTTCTCAACATCTCTTTTATATTAAAGGAATACAGTTAGCCTAAAAATTGCCCTTAAAAAGAGACAAATTCTTGTGTAATACACACCAAGCAAACTGGGTTCGATTCAGTTATGAAGACAATTAAAGCACCAAAATCTACACTGACAATAAGCAGAAATTAAGCTTAAATTATTTTTATAATCTAAACAGAGAGAAATAAAAATATAAGTACAGTAAGATATCAGTTGATGTTTTCTTAATTATTTTAACACAGGAGAAACAAATATGTATATCAAATTAATACTTGGCCCTATTCATTCCATCAAACAGCACCTGCTTTGGATAGTATCTAACCACAAGAGGAAACAATCAGATGATACAAATCAGTACTGAACCACTGAAGCCAATGAAATGACATCATTGTACATCAGTTGAGGATTTAATCCATGCTATTCTGACCCCAACTCTGCAGCAAATACCAGTCCTCAATGAATATCTGAAATAACTGCTCAATAATGCACCCAAGAATTAAATTGCAAGTCTGGGAATCATTTAGAACCAGGAGCACTGGTGATTTCTCAGTGAGATTTTCATTGTTTCTAAACATAGGCTACTAAACCACTCTGAGACTTTGAAAAATGCCCCTACCCCTCACCACTTATGCACAATGGTTTCCACAGGAAATTCAGGAACTGTCAATGGAAAGCAAAACCTTTTACCTCTTATTCAATACCTTGCATCTAACTCAAGTGAAGTGCTCCCTTCTCCTATTGCACAAGTAACAGCTACCAGAAGAGAGGTTACACCAAGCTTAAAGTAATACCTATGTACAAAACCACCGTGCTTTAGAAGTATAGTGGTAAAGAGGTGCCAATGCAGGGAGAGAGGAAATGCTTTAGGGGTTTGCTGAAAAGGGATGTAGCGTGGGGAGCAGTTATTTCTCTGTGCTATTACACCACAGATCTAATTTAGTAAAATGTAGGCACCAATCGCAGAGCAACAGGCAAGACAGGAGGTGCTGCTGACGGGCCCTCAGGCGGGATTCTCAGATGATGCGGGGTGAGCCCCAACTTTCCCCAGGGCCAGAGAACAGCCACCGTGTTTCCTCAGTGTTTCCAGCAGGAGGTTTATGGAAGACGGAGATGTGACAGTCTAGTTGCAGTCAGCTCCCAATAAATAATGCCTCCCCTTCAGCAAACATTTCCACTAAGGAAAATAAGCTGTAACCAAGGTGTTGATCAATCAACAAAAGCATTTGTTAGCTGATATTTATGATTTCAGTTTAATTCTCAGTGGGTGGGTGTCTCCGTCTAAACTAGGACACCTTTCAGCAAACTAAAATTTCCCTCAATGCAAAATACTGGTGTTGCTCTCTTAGCCTTCAGTCCTAGACAACTATTTTCTGCTTCTTAGATAAACAAAAGTGGTCAAGGTGTAACTAAACATAATCCGAGGAAGAAGCCTACTTACAAAAATTAATTCCGTAGCATGGCTGATAGAAATTAAGGTGTGACTTTTAGAAAATTTAAATTACGTGCTGGCGCTGTCACTGAAAAAAAAAAAAATAATTACACAAACAAGACAAAAAAAATTACAAATGGTTGCAGTGGGAACTTGTATGATGCACTTTGGTAACTCATCAATGCAGTGTTTCTACTATATTAAAAAATCAAATTATTAAGTGTATTCTAAATCACTCAGTCACTTCAAGGTACACGACTATCACAATTATTGAAAAAGGCCTTGATCCTGAAAACATTTATGTCTGTGAATTTTTAGACAAGTGAATAGTCTTTGTAGGACTGACCTCTTACTTTACGTTGTTCACACATATGAACTTCCATGCAGGATCAGAGACTAAGGCAGGAATACACATTTACAAGCTATCAACATTTTACCTAAAATGTCTCTTAAAACAGACTCAAAGTCATTACCAGCTGTTTCTTATTTACAGCTTAAGAAATAAATGCTTGTTAATATCAGTGTAATAGTATAGTCAGTTTTACACAGAAGTAATATACCTGAAGTTTTAATCGATTCTGCCTTCAGTTTAAAAAAAAAAAAATAGAATTGACCTAAAAAGTCAACTGAAGACCAACAAAAACATTCATACTCGTATGAGTCTCTTATTGTTAGAAACACTGCAACTATGAGAAATTGCAATGATAGCATGAATAGAACACCACTGATTTTATTGTGCAAGATATTTTATAAGGCTTAAAGTTACATCTAATCAGCAATGGCAGCCTTGGATCTTTATAAACTAATTATTATTTTACATCCGTAAGGAGGCAAATATCATATATGCCCAAAAATTCGAGAGAGTTATGTATGTAGAGAGACATTTCAACCAATATATTTTTTTCAGATACACATATTTGAGCAAATGAACACTTCTCAAGTGATGATGGTCTGAAATAAACTGTGCTTTTGTTTGTGTGTTCCCAGATTAATATGTATTCTGATAAATGCATGAAATGTTATCACTAAGTTGTGCGGCTCTCTAGACCTACCACAAACACATTACATCTATTTAGCCAGAAAGAATGGGGTTCTGAACACAAACAGTCTGCTGCATTCCATCTACTTATCACTCTGCTATTTCAATTTTTTTCTTTGACTTTGCCCCCGCATCTTAGCAAGTGACACACTCCCCACCAGAGACCACATTCATGACAAGTTTTAGTACTTAAAATGAAAACTTACGTCCATTCTGCACAGAAACAGTACCTGGAAAGCTTACTTTCATACAAAATCCTTTTTTCTGCTTTTCCCAATACACACACATTCTTTTTTTCTTTTTTTTATCACAGCGAATTCAAAATTGTCCTTTGTAATTTAAATAAGATTTCTAAAACCAGTAACCTTTTACAGGGATAAATCAGAGCATCTCCAGTTGATACAGTAATTTGTGAGGGATATACAAAGCACCTGAAAACACAGACTGCAAAGAAAATCATTTTAACTATAGCAACAGCACTCACTGCATAATGTTATAAGGAAAATTATGCAATTAGGTCTCTTATCAGACTTATGAAAATTCAGATTTATGCCAGTTGGGGGGGGAGGAAATCATTGTTCACCACATCTACCCTGAGCACTGACTAGGGGAGGGGAGTGATGACCAGACAGGGAAAATTAAGAAGAACGTGTCCCACCTTACGCCTATTCTGCCAATCTGTCGCGGTTGTTCTTCTAGCTCCATAGGTTTACATGATTTTTTTTCCTAATTTTTTTTTCTCTGACAAGTAATACAAGACAGATTCTTGCCTTCTTAGGATCTTGCAATCTAGTTTAGACATAGCACGTCAAGTGGTGATGAAAGAAGGTTAGGGTGGGTTTGAAAAGATGAGGATTCCAACAGTAAACGATGCAGAGACATCAGTTTGGTAAGGTACACATGTTTTGCATGATTCATTGGACCAAAATGGCCAAAGGAACTTAAAAAGCTGTCAAAGGCATCTTTACCTCTGACCTACCTAGTCATCCATCTGCTTCCTTGTACTGTCAATCAAAACCCTTCCATCCTTATCACTATTCTATTACACACATTTTCCACCAGCATTTCTCCTCCAGCTCTTAAAAAATATCTTAGCAAACATTTCAATCAGTCATTAAAAGCCTTGTTAAAATATGCAATGTGTCATCAAATATGCATAGCATACTCGTGCAAAATCTGCAGAGCGTAAATCACTGTATTACATTTGATATAGTATTAATGTGAAACATCGTAGAAAGTATTACCAATAACAACTTTGAATTACTTTCTACGGATCGTCTCTTTCAGAGCTTGGTTTTGAGCTATATCAAATAAAGCGAAGAAAGGGCAATTGAATAAATTATTGTACACAGTCATTAAATTAAAAGCCCATTCAGCATGCCTAGAATAATAATACAAATTATACCTCATGTAAAATTAATCCAATTAGTTGCTGGTCTCACAAATTCATACACGGGGGTTTGCTTCGACTAAACTGCGCACACTGCAAGCATATTATCATTTACATACACCGGGTCAAAACCTGCGTGTTCGACCCTAGATGAACGCAAACATTTTAATGTGTCAGTAAACATGTTTAGCAGATACACAAGCGCACCTCTAATAACAATAACCTTAAAAAATTATAATAGTAATAAAGTGACCTACCGACAGGAAATAGCCCTTTTTAGTTCTGCAGCCCTTATCTCTTCCAATCTCTCGCTGAAATAGTTATGGAATTATCCTGTCGAAATAGTTATGGGATAACATTAACCACTCATGCACAGGAAAGGATTCTGTTCAGACCTGTCACACGTTACGTATTTATGCCAGACCTGCTGGATAATCCCCACGAAATAAAACCCGGAGAAATCATTTTAGACAGGCGGGCTGCCCGCGGTGCCTGCCC
>NW_010104853.1:0-3641 GCF_000699245.1 Pterocles gutturalis | reverse complement strand
GCCACCCACCGACTCCGGCGGCTCCGCGGAGCCGTTAGTCCCGCTGCCTTCCCCGCGGACCATGCTCTGGAGCAGAGATGCACAGAGCGAGAGGCTTGGGGGGTAAACTCAGGGAGGAAGAAATGGGCAAATAGGTGGTCTGGAACAGGACTGTATCATGAGCAGAGCTGCACAACTGCATCAGAGCACGATGACTGGAGTTTAGACACCTCATGAGGCAGCTCGGGCTGGAGTAAGTTCGAGCGTTTCCTTGACCAGCAGAAGTTGAAACTGAATCTAACTTTTCCGAATGAGAAGGCAGGAGTTTGTGTGATGAGCATTGCTTTGATTCAAATTAAGTCTCCTGTTCCAGTAAAGAAATCACATACTTCCCCAAATGCTGGAAAATCCCTCATTAAAACCCTTGGCTGAACGGGAAGTGCATTTTGTGTACTCTTAGGCAAACAATGCTGAAAGAATCCTATGCTGGTTTAGGAATAATAACAACAGTAATAACACAACTCCCATGTGAGGTCCATACTGACTACAACTGTCATTTTACTGATAAAAAATTAACTCGTTCAAATTCATGAGGTGGCAAACTTTGGCATAGAAATTCTGAGTTTGTTGCTGATGTGATTTGTGAAAGGGCTTCACCAGGTAAAGCTGGTTCAAATCTAACATAAAACATCATGTTCTTTGTTCAGATGCTCATTTTGTTCTTCCTAAGAACTTGCATTCCTGTGCAGTTTGGAAATGAGCAATAGTCACTGAATTTGTACTGTGATGTAACAGTGACCCCTTTAAAAAATTATTTCATAAATTGTGAGTTATTTAAATAAAAAAAAGTTACAGAAAATGTTCCACAGAAATATTATTCACAAACTATTGTTCTGAGGCAATGCCATGCAGTTCAGCAAAACTAGGCTCTCCTCTGAAGTGTAGGGTCTCCTCTGGATGCTGCCTCATCCATTGCAGGGAAGTTGGCCTGGAGGAATATCCAGCTCTTGTACATGTTTACTGATTATCTTGGGTGTGTCATTCAACCTCTCAGTGTTGCCGTATGTGCAAAAGACTTTAGAATATGTACCTGCTCTGCAGGGTGATTGTGAAGATTAGTTGCTGTTTGTACAGCATTTTATTCAGGCTGAGTTTTGTTCCAAAAGCAGAAGTCTAAAATCTCTAGGCATCAATGAAGAATCAGTTTGAGGCAAATGCTCTGTGCTGATTATGCAAGAAAATTGTTTGAAGCCAGTGCAAGTGCCTTTGTGTGTTTCATTTTGGGTTTAAACAAATTTTACTGAATTCATATGCCACAGGTATGAATATACTTGATTATATTTCAGGCTGTATTAAATCAGCAGAAAGATGATACTAACAGAAGAATTTTATGAGGAATGTAAAACCTCAGTCAAGCTCCACGCAGTAAAGCCTTGCTGTTAGTGCATGCATGCACTCAGCCAGCTTCGTCTGTGCCAAGGGCGCAGTGACAAGGGGCAATTCCATTTCACTAGTCCCACTGAATGTGCTTTTCATGAGCCTTATGTCTGACAGGTTTGAGTGCACCAAGCAAGGGTGCAATGAGTATTGGTAGTGGAAAACCTGGTCAGGGTCACGGGAGCTTCCCTGTTCTGGCAGGGGTAGAGTGGTACTGGACTAAGGGACTGCAGGCAGTGTGACCTTATATTTCCTGAAGGAGGAGTTGACTGTATTATGAACCTTCACACCTTTTTGGTGGTAAGCACACAGTGTAAGTGTGGCAACGTTGTCCCTCGTGTGCTTTCAGTCTCCTGGAGGGGCTGCAGACCCACAGTTCTTCCCCCGGGATAAAGCTGCTTACTGGGTCCTTCTGGAGATCTAGGCCTTGGTGCCCACCCAGACCTGCTACTCTGTGCGCCCCTTCATCTTCCGTAAGGAGCCAGGCTGCAACAGAGGGAATGATGGTTTTGGTGGTCTGGATGAAAGTTCAGTTTACTTTGCATTAGACTTTAGGTGAGCAAACATTCTGTCTGCTCCACTTCCTCATTTGTCCTATAAGAACATAAGATTGCTCTACATTAAAGGGAAGTTAGGGAAGTCAGTTACAGCTGACTGACTCCTTTTGCTGTCCACGCAGGTACACAGCTATATTCAAACCCAGATGAACAGTGGCCTTCCTGTTACATGAGTACTTAAGATGTGCCACTTCTTGTGACATGCCTCCTTTTGCTGTCCACGCAGGTACACAGCTATATTCAAACCCAGATGAACAGTGGCCTTCCTGTTACTTAAGATGTGCCACTTCTCGTGACATGCTTTATAAACTAACCAAGCTTTGGTTATGTTGGTCTAGATGGAAGAAGAAGCAAGGCTGTAAAGGGGGCACTAGTAGTACTGGGGAATCAATAACGTCTTTCTCTTGATCCAGCAGTTGTTAATGCCCTGGGAAAAGTGTTAGGTGATGTTCTCCTGCTAGAGGTGGTAGCTTAAAAGAGCAGTGGGACTTAACTACTGGGATTTGTTATTACACATTGAACCTTTTTATGAGTGCAGATATGATAACCCTAAGGTCCCATTTCAGCTCCAAATTAGGTAATTTCTTAGTGTCTCTATACTTCGTCTCCAGGTTTAGCTGTACAGAACGTTATCCCTTGCTTTTGTAAGCTCTGCATGACTTGGCCTTGTGCTGATGAACAATTGCAGCATCTCCCCATAGGAGTTACAGCAATGACCTTTATCCTTGTCCACCTCACAGGGGTACTGTGTGGCCTCATTAAGATTTGCGTTCCTTTGTTGCTACTTCAGAAATGCTTTTGATCAAAAAGCTCAGTGTTTTGAAAACAGCTTTGTGGGTTTCAGTCATTGAAGTCTACAGGATCATGAACCAAAATGCCCATGCATAACTTAAGTATTCCTTCTTCTAGCTCCTACCTAGTGTAGGAAGTGACTGACCCCACAGAGCATGTCTCTTTCTTGAAAAGTATATTCAATCTTTTTGATGTATGTATTATGTGGTTTTCTTTACTCCTAAAGTTAACAAGCAATTTTACTAAGTTTAGATCTTTCTACAGTTAAAGCCATGAAGCTTACTACTCCAAAGAAATTTCAAGCACTGCCCTCTACTGAGAAGGTACAAGCAAGAGCACTGTAGTTGATCGTTGAAGCTTCCGGACCAATTTGCCTCTGGGTTATCAGCAAGACACTGCATCGGTATGTCGCAGCTATGTAGGAGGTGTAAGAATTGCATGTTTGAAACAGAAACAGAAATGTCTCTGTGAAACTGCTAGTGACCGTCTGCTGGGTCTGTCGTGATGGTGGATTGTCAAGAGCAAATCTAGTGAATTTGCAGCATTTCCATGTGGATCACGGTACCCACGGCTGCTGGAGCTGCTCACTGCAGTGCAACTGATGTCCTTCGTGTTGTTTGTTCTGTCTGTGCTGTCAAACAGGACGTACATGGAAGCTTATCAGAATGTTTTGGCAGACTCTGACAGTTACCCAAGCGCTCTCCTGTCAGACACCCTGTTTATCACCAGCATCTCTGCAACTGTTGGCAAGCCCGCCGGGCTTTCGAGGGTAAGAGTCCAAAAGGTGCCGGCCTCATCTGTATGCTATAAATAGCAACACGAAATCTCCCCCCTGCCTTGTGGAGTGCCCTCGCAGCACCGTGTGTGTCCAGACCA
>NW_010104852.1:0-9997 GCF_000699245.1 Pterocles gutturalis | reverse complement strand
CCCTATTACTGTATGGCGAGACCCTTCTACGACTCTTCAGTTACACTTAAAACTTGATAACAATTTTAAAAGTTCACCAATATATACAGTACTTTAAAAAACCGATCATAGATTCCTCTGACTTTCCTACTTCGCTTTCTCTCTCTCCAGCCGACCGCGCACCTCCCTCCTCACATGCCTGCAGAGGCTGGTTCTGCCGGGTAAACGCGTGAAAGCCTGACAGAAAAATTTGATTCCCACCTAGATTTCTGCAAACAACAGCGACAAACGGGCTGTGTCTGCCTCCTCTTAGTCACACAAAGAGCTCAATCTACTCAATTTTCCTGACATATTTTCAGTCTTAGCAACTCTACTGCAATAATCTATTCAAAATTCTATTTACAATATAATTATACTCCTTACACTTGCTCTGCTGTAGTAATGTTTATTGTTTGTCTAGTCATCAGCTCCATGGAAAAAGAGTCTATTTCCAAAATATTGCTTTTCCTCCATAAAACACCAAAATCCTTTTCCTACAAAAACACCTTCATTTAGACAGCACGGACACTACATTTTGCAAAAACAACGATTTGCAAATTGTATTCAGTTCACATTTAGCTATTATTATTACTTTCAACTTAAAAGAGCCATTAAAACATAACATTTTTGTGCAGCACAAACGTATGTACTTGTTTTGAAACACCAGTTTTGGCAGTTGAGCCAAAAGTGAAACTAATTACAAATAAAAGTGAAGCTCGCTTTTTAAATACGAGCACATAGAAATACTAATGCAAACATGTATGTTGTAAAAAAAAAAAAAAAAAAAAGTTTGTTTCACTAGCTTGCAGTCACATTGGTAGCATAGCAGAAAATATATTTGTTTTGTATTTGTTTTAGGCTGGTAGTTTCTGCTTAGGGTGATGTACTTTGATAGTCATCTAACCTCAGAGAAGCTGCTATTGTCATCTGTGTGGCATTATCTGCAATTACTGCTCCCAGAGTCATTAGTAAGGTTTGGTAAATAGCAGACAGCAGGCCAGCAACCTTCCCAGGAGATCAGTTCCCTTTTGTCTCAGGACCTGCCACCTCCTTTGCTGACTGTACCTCGAGTTCCATCATCAAGACAAATCTGCTCTCTTAGGGTTTCCCCGAGGAATTATTTAATCCGTTTTACCTCATTAGAAATATTTCCCCTTCCTGTGAGCAAGACAAATACAAGTACCTCTTATTCTATAATCTTTCTACTCACTCAAAAATGAAAAGTCTGTCTCCAGGATCTGCCACATTTTCTTTTTGTCAGCAATAGGCTGGGAAGACAAATTAATATTTAATTATAAAACCAAGAACTATTTCTGCTAAATTGTAAAACCAAGAACTATTTGTGCTAAAAATAAAAGGAAAAGTATTTAATTAAGTCAGAACACTGACATTAATAGTCATAAGGTTCATAGCTGCTTGAGCAAAAGATTGCAACCCAACTTCCTAGGTCTGGTTCTTATCTAGTCTGCTCCTGAGGAAGTAAAAAGGGAGCACTCAACTCATCAATCACACTCCACAAATCTCCAAGCGATGATATCTGAGCAAATGGAATATTTTTTTAACCGCCTACTCAAAAACAATGCTGTTTTTAGCTGTGCAGCTCCTGACTGTGTACCTAGCAGATGAAGTTCTTCTTTGGGGTTATCTTAGTGCAATTATTTTGGGATGAATTTCTTTCAGTCTTTTTCAAGCAACATTAGCTGGAAAATGTTCTTCAAGCTCTAACACCCTTTCTAATTGGTTGTCACAGCCATTTATAAAATACTGAAAAACAACAGCTTGGCAATCCAGGGAAACCTGAGTTTCATTTCACACGTCATGCCATCCCCTGGTCTTTTTTAACTTGATATTTAGATGTTACAAAACCAGTTTTGAATCTCAAAAGAAGTAAGAGTTTCAAATGCTATGCTCAGTGTGAGTAATGGGTGTCCTGAGCATCAACTTCACTTGTACGATTTTGGGAAATCTCATGTAGGAAGAAAGGGAAAGCTACATAGCAAAGTCCTGTGTATTTAAGAGGGTAAAATTTATAGTCAAAACTTTACTTTAAACTTCTGCTATTAAACATTCTTTTTAATATCAGAGAGATGATATTATGCGTGTCTTTTAACCCTCCAGTAGTGCTTGGAGTTGCACGAGCAACAGCATCTTGGTTGGCAATTGCTTTGGCTGCAGTTATCTGAAGCTGAGCCATCCTTTGACTAAAGCACCCTATGACAACTTGCCTTGTGATCACCCATTGCATTTCTGACTGTCTGTTTCTCAAGATCTCATCTTTTGATATGAAAGGCTATAGCTTCATAGTTAACTGCAGCAAGAATCAGATCATAACCCTTTAACCTCTAAAATGCCATACTACCATTTATTCACCCAAAGAGAATAAAAACCACGTAAACGTCACAGTTCTCCATATAATTTGTTTTCAGTCCCTGGCACATCTTGATTACTATCTCACTTGCTCTTTCTGGCGTTTGCTAAAGCTTCTTTGTCTCCTTCTGAGAGTTTACAAATCACATGTTACATACGCTCCAGATCATTGACTTCCTTGTGCAATAGTGTGGCTTGTACTTGACAAAAGCGGCTCTCACTGCAGAGCGGGTATTTTGGAACAACACTTCCCTCTGCCGGATCCGCGGGCAGTCACAGCTCTGCCTGCACTGGAGGGACCTGCCCAAATCCTCTGTCTCTAGCTCAGGCAAGACCCCTCCACCTCCCAGACAACTTTGGACAGTAAGAAACCAGCAAAAGTCTTCTTAATTTATGATATGAATATGATAATCGTAAAAGTGTAATCCAGCGTCAACTGGACAGGAATACCAATTTAGTTTCCGCTCAAGACAGGAGTATCTCAAAGCTGTAGATATTGTTAAAATTGGAAGTCTTGGGGTCTGCCATTTCCTATTCACCCCCAAACCCTGACACGTTGGCTCCTGAACTGCATTACAGCAGTTCAGAGTAGGAGATGCACCCTTGGCTGGATGTGCTTCAGTGACACAGCATCAGGGTCACAGCACATCCCAAGAACACCACCATACATAGGCCATCCTGCAGAACACAGGACATTTAAGAAGAAGCATGTTCTTTTCTTTCTCTGTTCTGTGCTGCTGCTTATTCACTGCATCTACCTGTGAGGAAGTGAGTGCAGACAAAGTGACAGCAGCATGTTAATACCAATGTTTCAGCCCATTACAGTGCAGACAACCTAAAAAACACCTTTCACCCAGACCAACTAGCCTTTCTTTGTAGACCATGTATATATGGCACCACAGAAAAAAGATTTTATTTTTTTTTAAGAGAGAGAAACATTGGCCACATTTTTTGTGACTCTAATGGAAACCAAGAATCATGCTATAGTGAATTTTAATTGAGTGCTACACTTCCTCTCTGGCCATCTGTTACCAACTGCTAGCAATAACCAGTGTGACATTTTACAGGGGGTTTTGATGGAAACTACCATATTCAGATACAGCTGTCTTGCATACAAGTCATACAGTTGTTGGAATATTGTCCACAACCGAGGAAGGGGGAGTGTTATGAGTAAGGGGAGAGAGAACTGCAGAGATAAATGAGTAGGATTGTGCCTAATTCTTGCTCTCCACAAGGACAGTAACTGGTCCCAGTGCAATACTACATGTGCTCCTAACTCACTTGTACAAACATGACTGAAAAACACAATTAAGCATTTCGCTGAACAAAGATTTTGTTCACATACTCTGCTGAATGAAGGCTTTTGGTGGACTTCAAAAAACAGGAAGACGATGAATAAGCTAAAGATCAGGGAAGGGGAGTAGAAAATACAGCTGTAACCCTAAAACAGTATTCCCAGTCAGAGAAATTTATGTAGAAAATGGAGACAGAGAGGTTCCACAGAAAAAAAAACTGCCAAAAGGTTGTATCAAAGTGGTACTCAATGCTAAAAGGTAGAACAGCCAAAGTGTTGAAAGCCATACTGAGGTTAACTGGAATAAACCTTCACTAAAAGACAGGAAACAGGTGATCACACAGTAGGTTATTCCTGATTCAAGTTCAGAACAAAACCTGTGCCAAACACACTGAAGGTCTAGTTGGAAAAGATAATATAAGAAAATTTCTCATTAAAAAATGTTTTCGAAGAGGTTGGAGAAGAAATAAAAGGCTTGAATAGAGAAACCAGGATGTCAGGATCAAGGAGACATTCTGAGTAACAGTAATAGGGAAAGGAAATTAAAAAAAAATTATAGAGCATAAGGTGGCATAAGCAATGCTTTTCTAAGCAGGATGCTTTGCAGTCATCACCTGGTTTTTAAATGCTGAAGAATAAGGATTACTCTCTGATTATTTTAGACAGTATTGCTTTCTTGCCTCCTGGTGATTGTTGCATCTTATTGACTAATTGTGAAGTCTTTGTCTGAGACTTTCCAATAAAACTTCTAAGGTGGACTCCAAGTAGACAGAGCAACTAAAGATGGAGTATTTGTCTCCCAAGGGCTTTCAACACAAAATAAATGTTTGTTGGCTCTAGTAGCCCTACAGGCATTAGCAGCTCACACATGACACTTAATGCTGAATTACTAATAATTGATGCATGTCTGCTAGAATGCTACTAACAATGACAACAAAAAAAGCACTTTGGGATTTCAATACCATTTACTCCTGTTGTTTAAAAATGCTTTGACTCCACGGCATAGTTCTGGTATTGCAACTACAAGTCATGAAAAGGCAATTAAGAATCCAGCACTTGAAACTCTAAATCACATGCAGAAAACACAGGAAATACACTTCAGTATATTCTTATGCAGATCCTGGTTTCTCACAGGTGTCCTAGGTCTTTCTTTCATTTATGCTATCTTCTTTTTTTACATTTCACTCACTTTGCACAGAGGTGAAAGAATTCTACACCTAGTAAATATTTCATTAATGCCAGCTTCTGTGTGCTTAGCACTTTTGCAAAGTCTAGCATTTCTAGTCAATTCAGCACTTGTCTGGAGACAACATTATGTTTGCTGTGGAGGTTATCACACTGGAAATCAGAAGTCCTCCAGTAGCAAACTACTTACTGTGTTGTTTTATGTAATCACTGTTGCTTTACTGGTTAGGCTGCAGACATGCAACCCTGATTTCAACTGAGACAGCTCACAACCTCCTGTTGCTGACTATAGTACCTAGCTAATTTTTCATCAGGAGTTGCTGCTCCCTCAGAACTGCAGTCTGGTTTACGTGTGATGTTGCTCCCCAGTTTGGTGTTCCCAAAATTAACCTGATCAGTTTAAACACTTTCGGTTGCAGGGTTTCTTTAGTCTGCATCATTTTGAAAGACCCAATTTGGGATCAACCAGTATAAGCTCTTTCCCATTTAACTTACCCTTACAATAAAGCAGGATCTACTCTGCACTTTGTAGACCCAGATCCTCAGGGAAGTTGTTAGAACAAAAGACCAAAGGCAATTTATTTGTCTTGCAGCACACTTTCATTCTGGACCTTTTTTTTCTCATTCACTTCAATCTTCTTTCCTAATGTGTAGTTTGAGGTTGACCAGTGATTTATCTGAAAAATTTATTTCCAATATCCCTCCAGAAGGTGAAAACATCAGTTCTGTACTATTTGTAGCTCCTGCCAGCAAAAATGTTGCAGAAACACTTTCTGGTGGCTTGAGAAATCCATAATAAAATATGCCGCTGCTACATCTCAAGCAGAAATTTGCCTTCTGTTTTCTATAGAACATGAGAAAAATAAGACAAAAAGGTCTGTTATACCAAAGTATCTCTGCCCAAATTTAAATACAAAGAAGGCACCTCTGGAATCTGTCAGAAAATACTTCCATTGTCATACCCATTTTCATTATTAATGGCTTGATTGTGCAGGGGAAAAAAATAGCAATTTTGTCCACAGACCTTCACAACGTAAAAATATACAGTTTTATAAAGAAGTCGAAGATACACAGGCACAATTTAAAATCAGCCTTGGCAGTATGAAAAATATCCAAATAAATAAATATTAATTTGTTTATGGATACTGCTAAGAAATGCTAGACTTATCCACCACCTGCTTCACTCTGCAGTTGCATTCAATTTTCTTTAAGATATACAAAATGTATGAGGTCATTTAAAATTGGAATGCTCTCAGCACCTGCTACGATTAGATCTTTAGAGGCAATCAAGCCAGTATAATCTGAACTCCAGGATGAAACTAATTGGCTATGATGCCTTTTTTAAAATAGTGCCAAGTACACATGGTAGCTACTATCTGATAAGCAAATCGTTACAAGTGCAGTCTACCAGGCAAAGTAAAGAAGAAGTCATTATTTTTGAACGAGAATCAAAGTAAATAATAAATGCCTACAGCATAGCCTGATATGAGCAGTTCCTTGGCACATATTTGGGATATTTAATCATTAAAAAATGTGGTTAGACACGAGTCATACACCTCACCCCAAACGACTGAAAAGACTTATGCATCTGTTTAATACTGCATACTGTGAGTAATATAGGAAATTCTCACTGAAGTATTTCCAGTTTCCTAGACTTGTCTGATGCAATCCAGCATTAGTCATGGAGTGTGGGAGCAGTCAAATAGTCAAGTCACATCCTCTTCCCCAATCCAGATGCTGGCTGGACTCAGCCTTCAGGAATAAAGTTAGGCCTGCAAGATATTTGGGCTGTATTTCTTCATCTGTGTTATCATGCATCATATTTGAGATGGCACACTAATTTCTCAGAACATTTATTTAATAAATATTTGCAAAAGACATGATTCAGACTATTTTTATTGAACAGGGCTTACAGCCACGTCATGGCGGACTGTGAAGTGTCAGCATGGAAATGGGGGTAAGGATGGTACGTACCTCCCACCTGAGAGACTGGGTGTCCTGCCTGAACTACTGCACAGGTGTGAGCACAGGACTGGACACTGAACTGCTGCGGACATCAGCGTGTCTTCCCGTGCTTTTGCTTGAAAAGCAGGACTGTTAGCACAGCACAGTTGTGCAGTTCTGAGGGAGAAAAGGAATAGAACAAGATACTAAGAAAAGGAATTGTGAGCAAAGAAATTCTGTCATCTACTGTCCAATTGCTCTTGTGATGGGAAAAACAGGCTTTCATCCATTTCTAGTTAGTGAACAAGATTGTGTCAAAGACTTACATGTCCCATCAGTAATATAATATTTTTGCCTCTTGAAAAAAAATCCCTGGGGCCCTTTCATATAAAAAGGAAATTACAACACACACGTGCCTTTTTGAACTGCCATGTGTAAGGTTTTATTTTTATGACTTCCATAATACCACTTTGGAAAGTACTGGCTATATCCCAAGGGAAAGCTGATCTAAATTTTATGTTTTTTGTTTCTGCTATAATTAGACCAAGATACAGGTTCATTAGAGTCTTATCTACTGTAGCTAGGGTAGAAAACTCCAATGGACAAAACAGAGCTGAAGTCATCTGATTTTCTATGGACTGATAATAGTGTGATTTGTGCATCCAAGTTCTGCCAAGTAATTTTCTCCTCTTCAATTGAACTGCCTCTCACTAATCACTTTTGAAGGGTAGAAATTCCTGACTACCATTCCTACTTTACAAATAAGATGGAGCCGGGCTATACTAAAAGAAATTTGCCTAAAAATGCACTAATTCTTACTTCTAATTAATGAGAAAGTGTTAAGCAGTTAAACCAGCCATGCAAGACTTTTATAAAAAAATTCATGACACATTACCGTGTACTTTCAAAATGAATGAGACACTTCTAAACTGAAAGTCAGTATGAGATACTTGGGGTACTTTAAAAAAAAGCCAGAAAAGTTCAATGGGGGTGCTGGGAAAATTGCTTATTTTAAATATGGACATTTGAATAAATTTGAAAGATAAATTTGAAAAAGCAAATATGTTACCATACCTGCATTTATTACTTTACCTGAAGCCTGGGATTCAGGACTGATTTTAATTTTATGAATACTGTTGAATGCTGAATTCAAAAGATGTGACTTAATGTATTTAATCATTAGGCTCAGATGTCAGTGTTACTGTTTTCCCTGCTGTGCTTGGAAAATCCTTTTAAATTATCAATCTTTGAAACAGAAGTTTCGTCCCTTCACACTGCTGAAAGTGTGTCAAGGCTGAACTGCTCAATCAGTTTCTCTAAGACTGCTGAGACAGGCCTCCTTCAGGACCTTCTGACTGATACACAAAGTGAGCCTTCCCTGCTTAAAGCACAAAAAGTCATTAAGTTAAAGAAATTAAATTGTCGATTTTGGGGGAGAACTCAAAAAAATGCTACTGAAAGTAACTGTAATTTTCATAGTGGTCTATCACTACAGCAGACTTCGACTGTTGCATAAGTTGGACCTGTTATGTTTCCCATATTACTTCATCTGAAATCTAGACCAAAACTGTTGCACCAAATGCTACAGAATTGTAAGTAAAAGAGCAGACAATACTGCCTTTGCCGTGTCAATTAAACTACAGGGGATCCTATTAACTCATGAGCTCGTGAGATTCTGTTTCACCAACAGGAGTCACATAATCTGGTGTCTCGCAAGAGATGAAATGTCAGAGCTAGTTGGGGCAGATGACACTTTAAAACCACCTTAATTTTTCACTGTCTCAGCTGATCTGGTAAACACTGAGCATCACTTAACAGGGTAAGGAATCAAACAGGGCCTGTTTCATCAGCTGAGGGTGAATCAGCAGTATCTTAACAGCATCCCTTCAGCTAGCTCTATCAGGGACCTAGAGCAGTGCTGTAGTGCAGAAGCCCGGAAAATGTAACATTGCATGGATTTCCCCATGATGTCTGCTTTGTACATGTTATTCTCTGGAAAATATGGGCATCAATGTGACAAACGGCCAAGGGAAAGCTGAAGTTATTTTTTTTTCTTTTTGAACCGCCCTGTAACACGGCAAGGTTTGGGATCTGCTGCCCTCCGGTGGATGCCTGGAGAGGTCCTCTCTGCTAGCAGGAGCACGGCGCTTGAAAGCACGGGAATTCTCAAAAACTATGACAGAAAAAAAAAGGAATAAAGTATTAAGGTCTTTGTGCGTCTTATTGAGGATAAAAAATAATATCTGGGACTCATTTCTTAATTTTGCTATTTGGTTCTGGTATCGTCAGAGTATTTCTACGTCCAAGTAAAGGTGTTCTGGTTAATTGAATGATGGTGGTTCTCTTCAATCAGCTTTCAGTGGTTTTATATGAATATATATAACGATTACAGATATAACACAACAGATACAGTTATGATATCCAACTGGCAGATGTATGTATTGCACTTGATAATACCTGCACACTAGACCTCTTTCTAGCATCAATATTCAAAAAACCACAATGAAGTCTTGATAAAGTGTTTTCTTATTGTCTTGTACAGTTTTTTAAAAAATATTTGTCTGTAGTATTGGACATTATAGAACAAGAAATGCATTTGACACGCAATGTCATGCCAGGCCCCTGTAAAAATCTGCTTTGTGAGGTTCTTCCAGCTCTGCCGTGGCCTGAGACACTGCGTGTTAAAATCACAACGTTACTCAGCATACACAATCAGCTGGAGCTGTACAACCCCCTTTTTTTTCAAAGCTCTGTACAGCAGTGTTGATACTCAGGCAAACTGGTTTTGTAAAGATTTACAAAAGCAGCAAAAATAGGTTGCAAAGACGTTTCAAATATAGCCTTTTTTTTTTTTTTCTAATTGAATAATCAAATTTAGTGACCATGAGGTGCTGATTAAAGGGAGCTTTTCACTTATGCATGCAGCAAGTCTGTGTTTGTGCTGGTTGTGAGGGGAACCTCAGAGACGCAAGTCCTGAGTCTGTGGAATGCCTTAAGAAATCTGGAAAACCCCATTCTTTTCCTGATAAGGGGTCAACTTAGTCATGAGATGATTGTTAACGATGTTGACACTTCATTGGTTTCAGACAGACAGCCCAGTCCAACCGCACCATGGAGAGCCCGCTCCGGCTGTGGGTCCAGACTTCACCTGTCTCAGGCCACGCAGATTTACACTCTCTCTCTTCAGCC
>NW_010104851.1:6624-9194 GCF_000699245.1 Pterocles gutturalis | reverse complement strand
GCCCTGTCCCTGCTCTGCCCTGTCCCTGCTCTCCCCCAGGTCCCTCCTCTCCCCCTGTCCCTCCTCTCCCCCATGTCCCTGCTCTACCCCTGTCCCTCCTCTCCCCCTGTCCCTCCTCTCCCCTGTGTCCCCTGCAGCCAGAGCCGCTCCCAGGGAACGCTCTGGTGGGAGAGCTCACCTGAGCGCTTGGGGGCTTAAATACGGGGGCACCCCAGGCCAGGGGATGACTCGGCTGAGTCCCCTCCCAGCAAACCCCTGAGTTCAGCTCAGGGTGCCAGAGCCGGGCCGGAGAACAAACCCCTGGAGCTGCAGGAGGATGTGAACAACGCCCGCAGGGGAACACGGCTGGTGACCAACGCGGGGGTTTGGACGCACAGGGGAGGCTCCGCAGCTGCTGAGAGCCCACATCCCCTCTCAGACCAGAGATTCGCCCACTCTCCGGCTGGGTCTCACCTGAGAATGGGAGAGCATGGGCTGAGTGACACAAATGGTGAAAACTGTCTTTACCATTCACCCCAGGACCCAGGTAAGCGACAAAGCAAGGTGAGCCTCCACACACACACACACCCCCCCTGCTTTTGTGCTTAAGGTTTTTGAAAACTACACACCAGCAGCAACTCTACACAACAGTACGGTACCAGAGACGTGAGCCCCGACAGTCCTGGAGCAGTTCTAGGACAGGCGAGGGGGTGGAAACAGGAAAATGTCACTTTTACAGGATGATGGTCAGGGCTTCATACAATCCTAATTCAGCCACGTGTCAGCCATTACTGTGACCGCTGCTGTGGCATTTCCATCCTCTCCTCCCACTACACAGGGCTGGCTCAGTTTCCCGACAGAGGGTGGAGATCAAGCTCCTTCCCGGGCAGAGGAAAAGTCCCAAAGCAGCTCAGATAATCTTACTTTTCTTTTTGAATATGGACACTCCACCAGGACCTGCACACAATAGTATTAACTACCATTAACACCAGGAACCTCACTGGATGTCATTTTTGAACTACTGGCAAGAGGGAACATGGCTCTAGAACTGGAGCTGAAGAACAGAAACACAGAGCAGATGTTTTAGTTGTGCTTAGGACTGGGTTCGCGGTAAAACAGCTGCGCTGTGCGGGTACAACATGCTCACCCTCCCCCCTGCTGCTCAGGGCTCCCACGCCTGGTTCTAGGAGGGGAAGGCGGCTGCAGTGTTCCCTTTCCAGCCCACTGAGAAACCACAGGGAGCAGCCAGCAGAGGTGAAGAGTTAAATTGCTGCCACCTCTTGCTAAAGGAGCTCAAAGCCTTTGGGGTTTGGGGGAAGGCAGAGGTGGGCTGCAGCCCGCAGAACCACAAACGGCAGGTTCTGCTTCCACCAAAGCACTCGGGCTGCACGGCAGCAGCACAGAAAACAAAGAACAGCCCTGAAATAGATATTGCTGGAGGGAATTTTCAACGGCTTGCACATTCTCCCAGTAATATTCACTTTAGGAATGTAAAACTGCGTGTACATGAAGTATTTTCCTTACAGCAACCTCAATCCGATGGGGAAGAGGCTAAATCCCAGCTGCGTTCACTGCAGATGGTCAATGGCACATCCCAGAGAAGACTCCAAAGACTTTTACTCCAGTCTGTGTCCAAAGGATGACAAGACTCCATTTGGTCCTTGTCTTAAATCTCCGTGTATTCTATCAGACATGTATGAACATTACAGCAATGGAATCTATCAGGAATAAATAGATTTGTCGTCTTCTGAAAGTTCTCCTGCGCAGCTTTTCCGTGTAAAGTGCTGAAGGTCCTCTGGGCATGGTTTGGGTAAGAGACTACCTCTGGTGTAAAGACACACCGCACCTCGGTCCTCCAGCATTTTAAATTACTGCTCGGGTAGAACGGGAACGAGGAGAGCGAGGACGATCACTGGTATTGTCTGTAGTCGCTGAACGGAGATGGCTGCAACTGGGAGGGGTCTTCTGAAAGCTGAGGGCCTGCAAATAAGGTCAGAGGAAAAAGAAAAGCAAATTTAAACACCAAAAGACAAGAGATTCTTTCTACTAACAGCACAAAACACACTGATAGAATCACAGAATCCCAGAATGGTTTGGGTTGGAAGGGGTTCCACCCCCCTGCCATGGGCAGGGACACCTCCCACCAGCCCAGGTTGCCCAAAGCCTCATCCAGCCTGGCCTTGAACCCCTCCAGGGATGGGGCATCCACAGCTTCTCTGGGCAACCTGGGCCACTGCCTCACCCCCCGCACAGGAAAACATTTCTTCCTCACATCTCATCTCAGTCTCCCCTCTTTCAGCTTCAAACCGTTCCCCCTCGTCCTGTCCCTGCACCCCCTGACAGAGTGTTTCCCATCCCCCCTGCGCGTTCACGGCATTTTTAATACAAATCCCCTCTAAAATTAACAAAGCCAATACCAAGACTTTACACTTGGGTTTTTTTTTCAATCAAAGATGTTCAGGAGCTTTATGCATCCAGTCCAACAAAGACTGTATTTTTATCTCCCTAATAATGGAGAAATGAATTAAAGCAGTGAGGGGGAAATGTTTTCAGTCACCTAAAGGAGCTGGAAACCTACGGCAGGGAAAAGC
>NW_010104851.1:0-6593 GCF_000699245.1 Pterocles gutturalis | reverse complement strand
ATGTTGGTGTGGCTGTAAATGCAGTGCTGGGGGAAGGTGACAATCAGCCCTCACTTTTGCTGCTGGCACATTTCCCATGGGAGCCATCACTGGACATTTTCAATTGTGGACCTGGGCTCCTGCAAGAGCAAAAACCAATGTCCAGAGCATGAGGTAGGTAAAGTTTTCAGTCACTAACAGAGCTGGAAACCTGTCCCTTATTGCCCTTCGGGTGACCTTAGCTGCTCTGGAAAGGTTTCCCCATGGTAACTTGCCTGACAATAAAGCAAGGCAGTGAAACGGAACAACTCATTGTGGAGTCAGCCTCCCGACCCCTCTGCCTGACGCTTTGCTGGAGGGAAGCAACATGGTTACTGGCTGCCAGTTCTAGAGAGAATAAATTGTGATGGACAGATGATACCCTTTCTCTAAAGCAGAGTCCTTTTAAAATGTCTTTGTATTAAGAAGAGAAAATGTTACAAGTTAGACTGAACAAAGAACGTCAGCGAACCAACGTGAGAGAGGAAGCCTCTCAGGAATTAGTGGTTTGCTGGTAATCCTTCCAACACTGGGGGTTCTGTCTGTGTTCCTCCCCAGATCGGGTGGGGGGACAGGGGTAGTAAGGATTTTGCACAGACGAGTATGTACACAAATGGCTGACACCTAAGCTTGCATTCTCCTTACAGAAAAAAAGGGGGGATCTAGTTTTCGAGGCAGTTTAGAAAAAGAAACACCACCACCTCCAGCCCTCTTTGAAATTTGTTCTTTATCTGCCTGCTGATCCTTCTCACCTCATTCAAACCCTCACATCACACCAGACCACAGCCAGCCTGCCAGAACCATTCCTCCTGCCTGCTCCCTGTTCCCTCAAACCTCTGGTGTCACCCTCCACCGACTAGAACACTGCTGCCATCTCCTGACCGGCTGTGTGGCTGCAGCAGGGGACAGGGACAGCAGGGACAGATGGAGCTGATGACACACTGTCTCAACATGTGGCTCCTCCTTGGCTTCCTGCAGCCTCAGAAGCCGGAACGGGCAGAGTGGATTTATTCCGGGATCAGAGCAATGGCTGGAAGAGGTCCATCAGGAAAGTCGGCGCAGTGAAAGCCCTGCGATAGCATAGCCCGATGGCTCGTAGCTCAATGGCTCCTTACCGTTCGGGAACTGCGTGGAGGCAAATCTTGTCAGGAGAATACCAGCTCCTTCAATTAAAGCCAGGAGAATTCCTCCCATGGCAGCAGATCCCACCATGGCAACGGGGCCATCTACAAATAAAAAGCACAAAACAATGCTTTTTACTTCTTTGCATATTAGAGCTGCTCTCTTTCATCTCTCCCAGAAGCAGAGCCAGCAGCAGTATTTTTGCATCCATGAAGCCTCATTAGCGTCACCAATAAAAGGATAATTATTGGGCAACTCCCCTCCCTCAAGGAAACAAAGGAACGCCAGTGATGCGTGAGAAAATAATCTTTAAGCACAGAACAAAAGTTTCAGATTATCTTCAAGTTCTCTGAGAAAATAAATTCCAATTTGGGAATCACAGACCCGTGCTTCACTGCAATGACAAGAACTGTACTTAGAGTACTGAAGTTTTGCAACTTCTTGATATTCTCAGTTTCTTACTTCTTGCAGCTAATATGGCTCCGGTCAGGGCTCCGCTCGTGATTGAATTCCAGGGATCTTCCTTCCCTCTCATTCTGACCATGCTGCAGTCAATCATGGAGAACAGACCTCCCCAGACAGCAAAGCTACCTGGAAAAAAAAAAAAGACACAAACCGGTTTAGAGAAGGCAGAGTAGCCAGCCACACCGCAGCATTAGTGCTCACTTTCAGGCACAGAAGGATATTGAGACTCACAAAGAACCAAACCTGCTTTAAAATCAACACAGAGAAAAATAGAACCTCACTGATTTATACTTAACGACAGAAAGCTTATCCAACAGTGATTACAACAGAAATCCCATCCTAATAAAGCCAGATTAGCTCAGGGAACTTTGTATTTTTCACTTTTTAACATATTTCCTCATAGAGAATGACGCAGAGCAATGTCACACCTCATCCCCAGCCTGCTCGCTCCTGCCATCTCCGAAGGTCGGTGCTGGTCCCTATTGCGCGGCAGATGCAGAGAGACCACAACAATTTTCAAAATGCAAATTCTGAAGTCTTTAAACAGTAATGTGTATGATAAACAAATATTGATCTCCAGACTCATTTTGGGAAAACTACAATGTAAAGTTCAGCATTCCTTAACCTGAGGTGTCCTAACACCTCCTACTGGCTTAATATCAGCCAAGAGCCGGGAGGTGGATGGATTCCTCCCTGCGCAGTCACCACAGCCTGCGGCCGCCGAGCCTTTCCAGCCTGTGGCCCCGATTTTTCAGCAGTTCTGCTGCAGCCGATGTTGCTGTGCTCAGCACCACGCTCCCATTTTCTCCTGTAACGTGCTCATTCCATTTCCTGGGCAGAACGGCCGCACTGTCACCTTCCAGAGATCACGATGGCATTTCGCCTCAAGATGCAGTTTTGCCATTTTTAGACTTTGACGCACACAATTGACTTTGCAAAAACGACTGAGATGTATCCTGCTGACCCCAGGGGATGGCCTGAAATCCCAGCCAACCACCTCACGTTTCTCCAGGTTGGATCGTTTCTTTTAACGAGTCCATTTGGTTTGTTTTTCAAACCCTGAGCACAACGCACAGGCTCCAGGCAGCTCTGTGCAGAGCTGGTTAAAATATGACAAAATTATGAACCCTGGCTTATCTCTCCATGAACACAAGCACGTTTCCTCCCCACCAAACTAATTCTAGATGCATCAGAACCGTATTCACTCACTGCTTGGACTAACAAACCCCACTGAAACCCACCCCCAGGTGTCACTCGTACCACGTTCCAGTCCCAAACTGGGTTATCTACCAACAGCCAGCTGACTGCAACACCACTCCAAAATTCATTACCTCCCAGCTGTGGAGCTCTGGTTCGAATAGCTGTCAAACTTCCCCGCAGCCGGTGGTTCACACCCTACAACGAAAGAGAAACGACAGTTAAAAAGTCTTGCAGCCAAGCTGACTGGATGCAGCACAAACTCACTACAGGCCCCACGAATTTCTAAACTCCCTCAACCGCTGCGATTAGGAGCCGACAGAAACTGCATTTCTGCACGCTTTAGCCTTTATCGCTGCCTTGGAACATGCCAGAAATTAATTACAGCCACCAGGCATGAAACAATGCGAGTTTGAGTCCAATCTAGTGGTGGAGGAAACGAGATGTTTAAAGGAACACTTTGAGCAGGATTTCTTGTTCGTGTGTATTATGACGATGATTACTATTATTTCTTTGTTCCCATTTGATGCCCGATCACTTGACACAGTTTGGAAGAAACAGTGGAATCAGGGGCAGGTAATGCAGGGAGGAGACTCAGGAAATCCACCCGGAGAAATTGTGCCACGGGAGGAAAACCATGTGCTGGCACGTTACACTGCCATCAGTATTTTCTCTAGTTTAGCCCAACCATCACAATCCTATCGCAGATGCCCGCAGACCAGGAGCAGTGTGCTCAGCTGGCAGCAGCAACCTCACGCATCCCAAATTTAGTCCTTCCTGCTGCTCAGGTGGAGCATTTAATCCTTGTCCCATCAGCTCGGTCTCAATAACAAAGAGAATCCAGCAATTCAGCTCCTAAACGTGGTGCTGAGCCTTCCGGCGTCTAGCACTAACCCTGCCACCAGGACCCCCCAGAATGAGGACCGTGTATTTGCCCAAGAAGATTTAAAGAACACACACTCAAGTTTTATTTTTGATATAAGCGCTCAGGAACATAGACAGGCTTCCTTAACAAGTCTGGAGCAAAATGAAGGATGCAGTTAAGCACACAGTCCTGGTCAATCTGCAGGATCTGACTAGTTTGGAAACTTTATTTACAAAACCTACCTCAAACTGTTGGCTTCTTAATAAATTTTAGGCAAACTGTCACACAGTAACATCAAAAACCCCTGTTATATGAAGCCAGAGAAAAGTTTTAAAACAAACGTTCAAGCAGAAATAGGATCTTATTCTAACAAATTTTATCAAACCTACAAGAGGTTTACAGGAAAACGTTCACAGCAGAAATCCTCAAAGGGGAAACATCTCAACTGACTCGTATTGGCTGAACTTTAACTTTGGTGTTTATCCCGAGGGAGACATCCCTCAGCGAGGGAGGGCAGCTGGCTGCCAGCGTCCCGCTGCTGCCATCGGACCAAACGGGGGGAACAGAACCGTTACCAGGAAAGATGAAGGACCCAGCTGGATCCTGAGCCTGCGATGCACCCTCCTGGTCCGGATGAACAACGTGCCGTTCATCAGTCCCGCTCCCTGCACAGGGATTTCTTCTCCTTCACCCTTGGATGGGCAGGTTCCCTGTCGATGGGCAGAGAGAGCCGGCCTGCGCTCTGAACACACTCTCAAACGGTTTTTACTTACCACCGGGGAATTTCTGAATCCCTTGACAGCTTGGAAAATGCCACCTCCTATCGCTCCCATCGTGAAAGCGCCTCCGCAGTCATCCACTATCCTCCAGGGACTAGGAAGAAAAACAAAGACGAAAACACTAAATCCCATCACGTCAAACCGTGCAAGTAACCGTAACGGATCCACCGCTCACGCACCGAGTGGAACAGGAGGGAAAATCCAGCCTGCCAGCTGCCTTGTCTCCCAGCCAGCTGAACAGACACCAACAAAACAGGACATGTCACAGCAAAAAAAACCTCTGGGTTTGCTGAGAATCTACCAACCCACCTCCCCGGAGTGCCAAGTATCAAATAGAATTGCCTCAACTTCTCACCCAAGGCAGAGAGATGTATTTCCATCATGGAAAACATCCGCAGAATTCCAGCTCTGCCCTACTTACGGAGTGTAAATCGCTTTCAATTTCCTCTTCTCATTCTTCTCTGGACCTACAGAAAACGCTGGTGGCAAATTCAATGAGACGCGGTTCAGAGCAGGCACCGAACTCCGCTCTCCCGCATTACTCACGCTTTTCATTACCTCTGGTTATTTAAATAAGAGACTTCAAAGTCAGCTTTTGTTAAACCGACAAGGCTTTTCCTGATGCATCCTGGATCTCTGAAGTTCGTTCAAACAAACCACAGATCAGGTCAGAGGGCCGGGAGGCCACGATTCCTGCCACCAACACCGAGCAGCTAACGTTTCCAACCGGCCAGCAAGCAAGAGCAGCTGCCTCGCCGCAAACGCTTTCGTCACCCGTGAGATGAGCTTTAATTTGGGGTTTAAAACCGCTGCCAAGCACTAGAGCCCCGTAACTCTGCACCTAAACCAGGTGAGCACTAACCACTAACCTGCTGATTTGGAAGAGGACAATAACAATGTGATTTCGTTCCTTTTGTCTTCAATCAAAATCTTACAGCAGAAGCCGAGCGCCCAGGTGATTATAACGCCTGCACTGGCAATAATTAGCAAACCCAGCAAAAAACCAGACTGTAGTGACACGGAGGGTCACAAAACTGAGCGCTGTGGCAAGCTCCGGGTTCATGTTGGCAAATCACAGGTATAGCATTGACGTGCATTTGCGATTTCACTCTGAATTTCATGTTTCTCTTCTTGAGGATTCCCTACAGCATCCAGCTCCTGCACCTGAGATACATCTCCACGGATCCCTTTGGAATCGGCCACTTCTCTACCTCACAGCACACGCCAATGCTCTTCTGCCGTACGGAGCGACGACCGTCACCGCTTCTCCCCAGGGCCCTCACTGTACTGCAGATTTTGTCACCAGGGTTTTATTCTTCCTGCAAAAAAAATCCCCAAATTCGCAGTCCCCCCTCCTAGCCGCTCTCCCAGTCTCCCGACCTCCATGACCTCCTTCTGAGTCTCTCCTGCCGCTGCAGCCGCTTTAATGCGAGCGCAGCCGGCGCTGCACACCTTCGACACGAAGGTAAATCGCTCGTTTGTACACATGGTGTCGTTGGCTTGCTTTGCTTCCGCATCTTGGCATCGCTCGGCTGTTCCGAACGCACCAGGACCCCACACAAATGTCACCACTGATCCTCCCCAGTGCCAGTGACATCCAGCTCCAGAATCCACGCTGACTCAGAGCCAGCGGAAGGACTGTTCATTATCCCACCACGCATCACCCGTCTTTCTTCTTGCTCTGCAACATGCTTTCATCTCACATCCCTTACAAAACCCCTCCAGCTTTCAGTACATTCAATAATTCAGCCCCTTCTCACATTTTCCTTCCCCCATTTCCTGCATTTAATAATCAGGAAAAGGTTACAGGCACGCTGGTGTCAGAGATGCTGAGATGAAAAGCTACGAAGCCTTTCTTCTCAGGGCTTTTGGTTGTTGTTTTGTTCTTCTCCACGTCTCCTGTCCACATTTTGATCTACTCTGTTATGAATAAAACATCTCATCACAACTCCCTTCGTCAGCTTGCTAACAGGGACTGTGTTAAAAGGCTTTCTGGAAATCGGAACAGATTAAAGTGGTCTTCCTCTACCCACAAGAGCAAAGAATTCCAACTCAGAAAATTATGAATGTTCTTCATCAAGGCTTCATTAATTAGACCCCAACCATGGGATGCTCTCCTATGAGGGAGTAGAGTGCACCCTCAGCAA